>NC_048598.1:154910363-155023888 GCF_003668045.3 Cricetulus griseus | reverse complement strand
ATTTTTTGCCTTGGTGTATGTGGGGGACTTCGAGAGCCCATCCCACTTGAAGGGATGCACTCTGTCTCTGAACACATGGGGAGGGACCAGCACAGGAAGATTTGGTGGACTTGGTGGAGCCCCGATTGGGGGCTCTACCCTGCCTGGGGAGTGGTGGGTGGATGGGGTGGGGGGTAGGTTGGAGGTGGGGGAGAAGGAATGGGGGTAAGGGGAGGGAGAGGGAGAGAGAGAGGGAGAGGGGAAGTACATGTGAAACAAGCCTGTTTCCCTAACTTGAATTAACAATAATAAAAAGAGAGGAAAAAAAAACACATGAAAGAAATTTGTAAGAACTTCAGGACATATAAAGCACCAAGGCTATGAATAATTTTCATAAAAGAATTCTAGGTCATAGACATAGTTAAGTTTTTCAATAAAACAATGGAAGAAAAATTGCTCAAATTTACAAAAGAATGTCCTTCCAGTCACAGGAAGCCCACAAAAAACTAACTAAATAAGATAAGAATGTCACTATGACATATTATAGTTCAAACACCAGAACTACAGACAAAAGAAAGAACATTGAAAGCTGTAAGATAGAATATCCATATCACATATAAAGCCAGAACCAACAGATCAACAGCTGGTTCTATGAGGGTGATGTTTTATGTAGAAAGGTCTTGGAAGAAATATTCCAAGTTCTGAAAGACCACACCTGTCAAAAGACTATTTTACAGAGCCAAACTATTAAAAATAAAGGAGAAATGAAAAACTTTCCATAACAAAGGCAGAGCAGAAAGGAATTTTGTTGTAAGCTTTCTTGTTGGATTATCTTTGGGACACTAGCCACCAAATGATGACACAGAGAATTGTCATTATTATTCATTATGAAAGCTTAGTATTTATCTTAGGCTTGTTCCAAACTAGCTCTTATAACTTAATTAACCTATATGTATTAACCTATGTTCTATCACATGGCTTTAACCTCTCTTTCACTATGTATATCCTACTTGCTCCATGTCTCTCTGGTGTCTCTGTCTCTCTTTTTCCCAGCATCCTCTCCTCAGAAGTCCCACCTATTCTCTGTTGTCTAGAAATTGGCCATTTAGCTTTTTATTAAATCAATCAGAAGGCACTTTGTGTAGAGACAGATCTTCACATCCTACAAAAATATCATCCTGCAACATTTCCTCCTTTTTTTGTCTAATTAAAAGAAAAGGTTTTAACTAACACAATGAAACTATATACAACAAGATCAATTACCAGCTAAGAATTACATTCACAATGTCCATTCCATTAGTAATTGGCAAATTCAGAAAAATGCTCTATTATCTTTTCTATCTGGATGAAGCCAATGTTTCATATTTAAAACACTTTCTATTATAATTTGTATTACCACCCTAATAATATTCTTTTAGACCTTAAAGTATTTTCTTAAACAACTTAAGCTTTTATGCCTCTCAACTTTGTAAATTTTACATCTTTTTTTGTTAGTTTTTTAAACTTAGTAACAAGAAAAACTGTAATTATAACTATCTAGTCTCCAACTCCTTCAAGAACCTGAGATATAATATTGCCTGAGTAAACAGGAAGTATAGAGCTAAAACTTCCAAAATTTTAGAAATGGCAGAGACATTTAGCTGCCCAGAGAGTCACCCAAATTTTCTTTGCAATGTTTCGCTATTCACCTTTGACCTACAGGCCTTGAATATCTGACAGAATTTTCTCTAAGAAGCAAAAATATCAAAGGATTTATTACTTTTTCTTGGCAAAATTTGGCAGTAGCCTTCTTTTGGTTTATTTTTCCAGTTTGGACATTATACTATCAGCAGTGGAGGAAAGGACAGTTTCCAAGTTCTAACTTTGTCACATTGAAAGGAAACTCCATCTGGCTTTGATTCCCATCCTCTTTTTTCTCCTTTCTTTCTTTCTTTCTTTCTTTCTTTCTTTCTTTCTTTCTTTCTTTCTTTCTTTCTTTCTTTCCTTACTTCCTTCCAAAAATGAGAACTACAGACCAATATCCCTCATGAACATCGATGCAAAAATACTCAACAAAATATTGGCTAACCTAAATTCCCTTTCACTATAATGAGACTGATGACTACTTTTTATGCCACCATAGAGCTCTCATCCAGTGGCTGTTGGAAGCAGAGGCAAACATCCACACTTATACACTGAACTGAACTCAGGAAACTAGTTGCAGAGAGGGAGGAATGAAGATCAAAGGGGTTGGTACCAGGCTGGTGAAACCCACAGAAACAGCTGGCCTTAACAAGAGGGAACACATGGACCCCAGACTGCTGTCTGGGAGGGCACCACAGGACTAAATCAGACCCCTGATCATGGATGTCAATGAGGAGGCCTCCGCACTCTAGGGGTCCCTGGTAATGGATTAGTATTTTTCCCTGGTGTAAGAAGGGACTTTGAGAGCCCATCCCATGTGAAGGGATGCACTCTTGGCCTGGACACATAGGGGAAGGCCTAGGCCCGTCCCAGGATGATGTGGTGGATTTTGGGGAGTCCCATTGAGGGCCCTACCCTGCCTGGGGAGTAGAGGGTGGATGGGGTAGCAGACAGGTGGGGGCTGGGGGAAAGGTGGGGGAAGGGGAGGGAGAAGGATTGACATGTGAAGCAAGGTTGTTCTGAATGTGAACTAATAAAAAAATTTAAAAATTAAAAAAGAAATATTTTGTTTTCCAAATAAGAGAAGAAGAAACTGAAATACCAAGAAATACCAAGAAAGTAATCCCAGATTCACACTACTTTTTAATAAGATTTTTAAATATATATAATATAATTCCATCCTTTCCCTTCCTCTTTATTCTTTGGAGACAGTGGTCTCCACACTATACCTAATGGGACTGAACTTCTTCACAACCTAACCATCACTTAGAATTGAATCCACTTCTTTTTTCCCATACTTATACTACAGTAAGAAAAGAAAAAAATGATTCAAGTTCTTATAAAATATTGAGGCTCTGAAATGGTATGAAATGGTATGAAACTCTGAAGTAACAAGGAAACTGCACATAGGTTGGGTAACTCTTAGTAACCCCAACTGAAAAAAATATGAATAAATATTGAAAATTCAAGGTACATTCCCTGAACACTGGTATTTTTGATCACAGAATTGTTCTAATTACATATTCATGTAAATATTGGAAGAAAGGCTAAAATCAAGGAATGACAGCTTTCCAAGTTATTTAGAATTTGAGATAGAATATAGAAGATTCGCCATATCCCATGCTACTTAACCTGATTTCACTAAACTTAGAATTCTGTAATTAATTATATATTGTTCAAGACTAATAAGTAGCAACATAATAAAGTGATTATATGTTAAGGGTATCCATTTATAATTCTAGTCAGAATGTAAATATGGTTATATCTTTCTATTTTGTTTTTAACAATTTGGTGTATATTGTTATTTAATGTACATGTTTCATTATTTGTTTTAGAATGTTAATTTAACATGTGTTCCATTTGTTGATGTTGTGGATGTGTTGTTTAATGTTGTTTAATGCAAGGATGTGTTGCGTTCTTTTATGTTGCATCAGTTTAACTCTGTGAAATTGTGTTACTTTGCTTGTCCAAAATACCTGATTGGTCTAATAAAAAGCTAGCTCAATGGTCAATAGCTAGGCAGAAGAGGGACAGGTGGGACTGCCAGGCAGTGAGAATAAGTAGAAAAAGAGAAGAGAGAGGAGTGATCAAAGGAGAAGAGGAGAATTGCATGGGCCAACCACCCAGCCTTATAGCCAGACACAGAATAAGAAGGATGGAAAAGTTATACAGAAATAGAGAAAAGTAAGTTAAGAAAAACTTGGTAGAAATAAGACAAACTAAGGCTGGACATTCATAAGAAAGAATAAGTCTCCATGTGATTATTTTGGAACAGGGTGTTTGGTTCCCCAAAGAGTAAAAAAAAAAATATGTTCAATTATGTTAGTTGCAAATATTGAGTCAACACATTGAAAAAGTTACATTTGAAGTAATTTATTTTACATTTAAAAGGAAAATAATCACATATGAAATTTAGTTGAGTTTAGAATAAAGAAAGATGGATAATTTTATAAATAGTTATATATAAAGATAAGCAAAATAACATAAGAATATGAAACACAAACAAAAGAAAAATAATGTAAAAATAATAAGAATATACTAACAATTGATATAAAATCTCATACCATATTTTACCAGGAAATAAACTTGAACACATCTCAGATATAATATTTATGATTATCTCCTTTGGATATTATGAAAATAGCATGGATAAATAACAATAATAAGCAATATGAAAACTACCTGGAAACACACTAGATAATAACCTAATGATGACGACGATGATGATAATGTTATTAAAAATAAAGAGCTTAGACAGAAGTACTTTTTATTGATGGATAAAGTGGTTCTGTGTTTAAGATAGAATGAGGAACTGTCGGCTCCAGGGACTAATGAAAGAGTAGTGAGGTGCTGTGAAGCATTGGGTGAGTAAAGAGCTAGAAAAATAAAAGAACAACCTGAATATCATAGTAGTAGAAGAGTTTCTGGAAATGGAAGATTTAAATGCAAATGGGCCAGGGGAACAGGAAAGGTAGAGGAGACTGGATTATAAAAATCTAAGGCTATATTTAAAAAGCCACATAGAAACCTAATACTTTATGAGCTAATAAAATATTCTGTTTATAAAAAATCCCTTGCAATTATTTATTTCTCCTCCTACTACATTCTCTACCCAGCTCTCCCATCCTCCACTCAAGTTTAACCCTTCCTGACATATTAATCCTCTTTAGTGTTTTTGTAATGCTGCTTTAAGGCCATTCAAAAAAGTCATATGAAAACTTACTTAGTCATGGCAAAGCACACACATACACAAAACATGCTGACATACAAAGTGTTAAAAATACTCCACAATTCTTCAGCCATACACAAAGGAGTGCTGAGAAAGAGACATATTATTCCCCCATGAAAGAACAATGAACTGGCTATCCAATACCAACTGGTCAGTTCTGAAAACACATATCAAAGTTACATTATGGCAGACTGCACATCCTTCTCTGGGCTCCACCCTAGGACCAAAAGCATTGGCAGGTTTACCGGAAGACAGAGTGATCTAGGTACCCCAGGGAAGACACCACCATGACCAACTAAATCCCTTTAATCCTTTCCAACAACCCCACATTTTACGCCCACCACATCTCAGCCTGCTATTTTGGAAGAAGTCTTCAGCTTTACCAGAGGCCAGAAAGGACCTAGGAACCCCAGGCCTACATCTTTAGAAGCAGACATCTGCTTTATTAAAGCTCAGGCAAGATCTTGAGGCCAGGCTAGTCCTGGAGACCCCAGATGCGAGACCAGATTTAGGAACCACAGACTGCAACATCACTCCTGGACTGCATATCCTGCTCTACAACTTCAGAAGACTTCAGCTTAACCTTCCTGAAGATCAGGAAGGAAAGAGAAACCAAAGAAGAAAACACATATCATACAAAGACAAATGCAGGAATCAACAATGAGACATATAATCTACCAAATCCAGACGCTCAAATTTCAGTGTAAGAACACAATCAATAACAGAAAAGGCAGTGTGGAATTATTAGATCTCAGCCATCCTACAACAGCAAGACCTGAACATCCAATAGAGCTAAAGCACAAGGAAATGACCTTAAAAAGAATTTAGGAAGATGATAGAAGTCCTTAAAGAGGATATAAAAAACAAACAAACAAACAAACAAAAAATCCTTAAGGTAATTGAGGAAAAGACAAAAAAACGGAAGAAATCAATAATCCCTAAAAGGAAGCCAAGGAAAATCCAAACAAAAAGATGAAGGAACCTGTTCAAAGCCTGGAAATGGAAATAGATGAAACAATGAAAACACAACCAGAGGGATTCTTGGAAATGGAAAATCTGGGTAAGCCGACAGGAACTACAAAAACAAGTATCACAAAGAGAATACAAGGGATTGGTGAAAAACAACAAAACAAAACAAGAAAACAACTCATGTGTTGAAGACACAACAGAGGAAATAAATTCAACAGTCAAAAAAGTTGTTAAATCTAAAAAACTCCTAAGACAAAATATTTAGGAAATTCTGAGACATTATAAAAAGACCAGACATTAGAATAAGGAATAGAAGGAGAAGAAACCCAGCTCAAAAACCAAGAGAATATATTTAGTAAAGTCATAGAAGAAAATTTTCCCAACATTAAGAAGGACATACTTCCTGGAAAAGCTGTTGCTGTTATTGATGCATAACATACTGCTATTATTGGTATATATATATATATATATATATATATATATATATATTGAATTTTTGGAAACTTTAGCTGTGCTGTCAACTTTGGAAAAAAAGTATTCCAGTTTACAGTGTTGAGTTGGCATTGTACAGAAATTAACAGCTATATTGGTCTAGAAATGTTGAACTTAATTTTCTTCCATTTGTACAGGGGTAACGGACTGTATTAAATATGTAAGGCCTTATCTACGTGGGTTTGATTACAAAAACTAATAAATTAAATTATTATTTAATTTATTAAATTAAATAATAATAATCTCTAAATTAAAAAAAGGACATACTTATAAAAGTACAAAAATCTCACACATTGACTGTCTGACTCTCAGTATTGCGTGTACCTGTTACAGACTCCTGGCTCCTCTCTTATCTTCTCACCTCTTCCCCCTATCCTGTACCTCTTCAGTCCTCTCCCTTCCCTTCCCTTCCCTTCCTTTCCCTTCCCTTCCCTTCCCTTCCCTTCCCTTCCCTTCCCTTCCCTTCCCTTCCCTACCCTTCCCTTCCCTTCCCTTCCCTTCCCTCCCCTTCCTCCCCTCTCCTTCCCTCCAGCTAGCTTTCCTTTCCTATATAACCCTGCTTTTCAGCCATGCACTCTCTTTGCTTTTCTCCCTCTCCTGATCTCCTCTCTTGTCCCTCTCTCTTGTCTTCCTCTTTTGCGTTCCCACTATCTCTCTCTCCTCTCCTGTCTTAGTCTATTCTGCTGGCCATGTTCAATCATCTACTTTTTCTATCTGCCTCCTCTTGCTCTCTTGCTCTCATATGTACAATAAAAACCTCCACAACCATACCTATAAGAGGTCATGTCCTCATTTCTTTCAATTGGTACTACATCAGAGATAATAAAATAAATGGATCTGGCATTTAGTTAAAAACTTAGGGCAAAAAATGGGTCAAAATTATATGGAAAATGCACAATAAATTTAAGAGCAGACATTGAGAAAATTGGAGATATCCTAAGAAGCATAGTGAAATCAAAGTGAGTTTCTTGAAAATACAAAGGAACTTAAGTCTGGCAAAATTGAAAGAAGGGTGGAAATACTATAAATGGAAACATTAGGTCTGTAATATGGACCTAACTCAGAAGCAGGAGAGACCCACCTGCAGGGTTTCATCATCCTGGCAGGATGAAGCTAGAGGCTGTTAATTTCCTTTAGAGCATCCTGTAGTGTATTGGGAGTGAAAGAGCATCTTCAGATTTCAAAAGTAAAACTACACAGGGGAAAGAAAGTAAGACTATTTGATAACTTTGATGTCAAGGAACTTTGTTCCCCAGGATCTCCTTCAAATGTCCTAAAAGAGATTGTCTGTCATTTCTGTACCTAGGAATGCTCCTGTGAACATAGCAAGATTCCAGGTGACTTTGTTACAATTACAACAAGTGTAATGATGTTCTCACAGTGTCTTAAAATTGTTATTTGTTGTGCTTTCTTTTCCCCAGAACAACCCCCTCAACCATGCCCTCATACATCCTTGAGACCCTAGTGCTATATTGAAAACTATTGATGAAATATCCTTGAAATTAGTCATCCTGGTTAATACCAGGTAATTATTTGGTTACAGTTATCAATCTGATTTTTCTAGGTTTGATATGGGCTTTCTGTGTCTATAACTTTAACTGTGGTTTATTTCAGATTTTAAAGGGCAAATTACTGTTTAAAAGGTCAAAGTGTATATAAGTTACTCACTGAAAACTTTTTTTAAACAGTGTAATATTTTTATAGGGAAACATAAAATTCCAAAATTATATACCTCCATGATTACTCAGCTTTAAAATAAAATGAAGACTACACCTATTTTAAGAACCACCTTATCAAATGGAAGGCAATTTTTTCTTCTATTTAAGCAACAAAGGCAAAAATGTTGTAAAAATTCTCTTTTAAAGTCACTCTTTATAGTGAGGAACAGAAAGAGTATGGACTTAGATGGGTTGGGATATGGGGAGGATCTAGGAGGAGTTGTGGGAGATAAATCTGTGATCATAATATACTGTATGAAGAATGCATTTTCTTCTTTTTTTTTGATTTTTCTCTATGTAGCTTTGGAGCCTATCCTGGTGAAGGAACCGGCTTCCCTTTTGGCAGCCATAATGGTTGAACATGTGCTTCTATGACCTTGTCCTAGAAACCAGAAAGTCAGATGCCTGTCTTGTGACAAGGAACCAATCAGAAGTTAGCTGGTGGTGCTATGCTTTATGGCTCTGGGTGTGCTTTACGGACAAGCGCACAGCAATGATGTAGAGAGCATAGCAACCACCCTGGGAGGGCCTATGAGCCATAACAACCAGTTGACCAATCAACACAGGGCAAGCCCTCCAAGCCTGGAGGCACACCAATCGTGAGCCTGTGCGTACCCCTAGACATTCCCCTTACGCTGCCCTATAAGATCTTTTGGGAGCCCGTAGGAGCCGTCTTTTCTAGCTGTCCGCCATGGCGGGTGGGTAAAAGACCCGAGCTAACATGGGGTTAGTTCGTTAAATTACAATAAAGCTCGTGCAGTTTGCAGCAAGCTCTCGAATCCGCCTGGTGATTGGGGTGACCGCGAACCTGGCCTGAGATCCCGGATACTTGAGTTTTCGGGGGTCTAACACTGGCACTCGCTCTAGAGATCAGGCTGGCCTTGAACTCACAGAGATCTGCCTACCTCTGCCTCCGGAGTGCTAGGATTAAAAGCGTGCGACACCAATGCCCGGCCGAAGAATATATTTTCAATAAAAAAATTAAAATGTTGAATTTAAATGACAAAGGAACATCCACTATTAATAAATATTTCATTTTCACTAATATTAGTAAAATAAAGCCTAAAATATAACTTGAATCCACCCTACTATAAAAGAACATTTTTTAAAATAACTATTTTCTGGATTGTATGTTTCCAATATAGATGTTACATTTCCCGATTATTGGCCATTTGGGGGATATATGAAAAGACAGTGTCTTCCAGGTGTTCACACTAGAAAGAGGACACAGCCCAAGTGTATCATTATGTCTTTCAGTTTACACATAATGGAGTGTTCCTTATAAGATATGTGATGCTACAAACTGAAACTACATATAGTATCCAAACATTCACCCAAAGCCTACTCTTTGCTACCTTTGTCCATAGTTACATTTAAAGCTACAGGTTAATTTTATTCTTAGATATAAATTGGCAGTTCCAGGAAACTCTTTCCGGCATATGAATAACATTTAACATTTCTCTTCTAATTTTCTACATCACCAGAGTTCACTGGAATCTCTCTTGCAGGAATTTTGTCTGGGGCTGGGTAAATTATTCTGCTAGAGATGGTTAGGTACGGGCAGATTCCAGTTCCTTAATTCAGAGTACTACACTGTATTATTACAGGTCTAGATCATTTTACCAATTCAGCGACTGAAGTGCTAACCTCAGCTTGGAAATGATTTCTGAAGATTGTAAAATAATAAACACTGTCTTTGCATAGGTGAGAACTGTGTTGCTGAATTGTTCTTTTAAATTATTTTACTTCTTAGTAATTTGCATTTGAAAAATCTTGCCCCCCCAAAATATATTATTCATGGTGATTAAATATCATCTGGTAGAATTACAAATATTGAGTTGGGGTTTTTCTACATCTATTAAAATAAAAACAGGACTCATGTTTGTCTTTTCTCAGGCACTTTCAAAATCGGTATGGTGGTTTCTTAGAAAATTGGGAATCAATCTACCTCAAGACTTCAATCATACCACAAAAAAGTTGCTCAAACCTGTTCATAGCATTATTCAAAATAGCCAGAAACTGGAAACAACTTAGATGCTCCCAACAGAAGAATGGATAAGGAAAATGTGGTACATTTACACAATTTTACTCTACTGTGAAAAACAATGGCTTCATGAAATTTTCAGGCAAATTTATGGAACTAGAAAAATCATTCTGAGAGCGGTAACCAAGACATAGAAAGACAAACATGGTATGTGACTGCACTTTGTTCCCTGAGTTTTGTGGAGAAAGGGAGGAGGGATTGTACAAGCCAGGGGTGGTCATGAGAGGGAATCCACAAAGACAGCTGATCTGAGCTCACAGGAGCTCATGGATGCTGGGCCAAAGTCAGGGAGTCTGCATGGGACTGACCTAGGCCCTCTGCATGTGTGTGAAAATCCTGTAGCTTGGTCTCTTAGTAAGGCTTCCAACAGTGAGAGCAGGACCTCTCCCTGGTGCTTAGCTGGCATTTAGTAACCTGCTCTCTATGCTGGATTTCCTGGCTCTACCTGGACATAAGGGGAAGAGCTCAGTTGTTCCTCAACTTGATGTGCCATGCTTTGTACAAGCCCATGGGAGTCCTGTCTCTATCTGAATGGAGATGGAGGAGGAAAGGATGCAGAGGACAGGAGGAGAGGATGCAGAGGACAAGAGGAAAGAAAGGGGGGGGGGACTGGGTGGTATGTAATACAAATAAAAACTATTATTTAAATAAATTTAAGAAACAGAACTTACTTAGTGTTAGCTAATTTTGGGGAAGGCACTTGAGCTGTTTTTGCTTTGGTATGACAATAACTCTAGGTATACTTTCACAGGGAAGAGATACCTGGAGAAGCAATTATTTATACAATTCTCCTTCCTTCTATTATAGTACACAGATATATCAGGCATGAATGTATATCTTCCCCCCCTTGGAAGAACAGTATGATCTTCAAAAGATCTCAATTCAGAAAAGAACATAATAGAATTTTGTTCTCAGGGTTATTTATAGTAACAAAGAAACAAATGAAGGTGCTTGAACACATGGACTTGGCTATGTCAGTGAATGTAACCACTGTGGACTGAAGAGGTTCCCTAGATGTCAGACAAGTTACAGTTATAAACATTGCTTTCATTCGTTAGAAAATTTACCATTGGTTTGTTCATTCACTTACTGATACCATCTGGATTGTTCTGCCCAGGTCCACTCAAACAAAACTTCTCATTTCTTATTAACACCTACAAGCAGGCCAGAGAAACAGTCCTGTGGCTGTTGTGCAAAGTTGTGAGGCCACTTTTGCTCAGCGTGTCAGGGGTGGACTATGGGTGACTAGTATTTAGTTTTATTTTGTGATTTACTTCATCTTCTTCTTCATGATTGATAAAGGATGTATAATTTCTATAACACCTTGTGTCCATTTCTGTTCTTGGCATTTCTAGTCCATGCCAACAGAGCATCTAATCACTGGTGAGTCTTCTTATATCACTTCAAAATAAAGGGAGAAGAATTATCTATTTCATTATACAGAAATAATCATAACATTTCTATGCAATTTATTTTGCTAACAATAAATACTGATGTACACATTCAATTATAAGTTTTAGAGAAAGCAAAGAAATATACAAATGCAGTTGGTAAGTTCTGTCTCCATTCATTGATTTAACAATTTATTTGTTGGTCTTTTATCTTGTAGTCAATTTATTGAAAACTTAACCATATACCAGAAGAAATAATACTTTGGGACCACCTCTACCTTGCCATCAAAGAAATGGGCACACACATGTGTAACATTACATACTGTTGCAGTTGAATCTGTGTGCTAAGGAAATACAGAAATAAGGATACTTATTTTTGCTCAAAAAGTGGATTCCCAGTCTCATAGTTGCTAAAGTGCTGTGGGAGTCAAACTCAGAGAATGACTTGTAAACACAAGGTAAGACTGCACAAAGTACTTCATGCAGATGGGTAGTTTGTTATAAGACTGACTGTGACCATGAATTTTGCATTTTGTAAATGACAAATAGGGAGGACACAGGATGGCAGAGCAAGATGCCCTGCCTGTCACAGCACACACACTCTCTATCACTCTTAATCTATTTGACTGTTAGTGGCTCTCTCTGTCTCTGTCTCTGTCTCTGTTTCTCTCTTTCTCTCTCTCCATACACACACACACACACACACACACACACACACACACACACACACACACACCCTTCTCTTCCATCTTCCAGCCATTAATCCCAAGTATGGCCATTTTTTTCTTAACAAAAATATATGAATCAATGAATATTCCTACTTCTGAATTCTTTAAATATGTGATATAATAAACATATTTAGGAGAAAGTACAACAGCTAGCAATGTCAAAAAATTTGGACATTTTGTAAGAAGAAAATATGGGTAAGAAACCAGCTTTGCAAGTCAGTTACTATAATGTTTTGGCAAGCACCCTTTAGTCTAATTCATAAATGGAAACACAGGATTTGAGATTGCTGTATAGGGCCATGAGGATGCCCAATCCAGCATTTCATTTCAGCCTGATGAAACTGACTTTCTGAAAATGAACTCTAGTTTTTTGGTTTAAATCCAAAGATATCTAGAAGGCAGTGGGATGTTATCCTATAATTTACAAAAATTATTTTTGTTATTCTTTTTGTCATTTTCTAGGCTTAACCACTGTCCTCCTCCTCATAGCCACTTTGCCTGGTGATCCTCACAAGAAACCTGCATGTGGCTCTCATATTCCTCAGCATAACCAGCACTTACTCTACCTTGAGAATTCACTGAGTCACTTCCTGCTCATAAACGTGTATATGTATTCACCATTGTCACCTATGCATGCAATACAAAACTGGCCTCTCTCCTTTTAAACCAAGATAGCATTTGTACCAGCCTCTAATCTTACCTACCACTTTCTCCCCTTTCAGAACCAAGCTGGCAATTCTCATCTTGAATAGCTTTAAAATTGCTCATAGCAATCAATGACAACCGAGGCATCACTAAAGAATTTCTTTTATCTCTAAGCTCCAATTTAGATCTGTCATTAAGCTTGAGTAAGCTCGAGCTGTCGGCACATTCTCCCTCATCACATGCTCCAAGCACAAAAAGTCAACTTTGAAATCAAATTTGTTCTGTCTCCTACTGTACTTTGTAATGGTTTTGTGTGAACAATAAACTCCATGCAATAGTACTGTCAATCTTTAGTAACTTGGAAAGTCTGGCTTTAAAGAAAGTAAAAGCAGTGATGTGGTGCCAAAACTCAAGAGTGTGGTGACAGAAGCCATCAGTACTGTGTAGGTGATGTTGGCTGGGCTTTAATGGTGGGAATGCTGAAGGTTAATGTCAGATTGGAAGAATGAGCTTTGAGAGTGAAAAGGATACGTAATCTTTCCCCCTTCTGGATGAATAATCCTTGGAGAGTCTTTCTCTATTTTATATCTTTTGCTCATCATCTGTATGATGAATCCATTTTAGGGGAAGTATCCTGAAATATTTGACTTTTCATTGTGTATTATTTTTATTATGAAATAGAGATGTTGCCAAAAGGAGCACACTAGCTGCAAAGCATCTCAGCCTCATCACTGGACTGCAACAATGCATTATTTGGGTTCTGATCCTGAGCAAAAACTCTTTTAAGGAGCAAGCCTCTGTCTTTGAGATCTTTTTCATTGCCAGATCCTTCAGCCTCAGCGACATACTTAAGTGTACTTTAATCTTCTGTTATTTTGCAAATACGTGTATGAAACAGTCTGCCTGTACTCCCAGCAGTGCCAGACTGAAACAAAGCCACAGAGATCTGGCAGCTATTCCATGCAAAATTTTCAGCAGCTCAGATATGTTTAGGGCATCCTCTCTCAACATGTTGGAGTGTTCCCTAAACACGACTTCACAATTCCATGCCAGCATTTCTTCTCTTGCCTATGTAAGAAAGAAGAGGACTGTCCTTAATCCTTTTATTTTATAAATACTGTTCTTTATATCATCCTTTGTTATTCTGTCTTCTTGTGGCTTGAAAGCCTAATGACAATAGAACCAAGTCATTATATCAGGATACACTACAGTGACAAAGAATCTGGTAATCTCTACTTACAATTCCAGACTGTAATACAACTTTCAGCAGTCCACCACTCAGATCAAAGTTATCTTTGGTGATTCTGTTTTTACTTTCCTATCAGTATCAGATCTTGATCCTTTCAATTACACTCTTTAGCTCAGTATATCTGATCTTAGTCAATCTGTTGCTGGTTCCTTGCATGCACCTACCTCACTGATATCACTCCCTGATTACTATTCCTTGAATGACTAGATTTGTGGTAAAATAAGATATGAACCTGGGTTACAATTTCTTGCTGTAAGTATGTGCTGCTCCTTAGGAAGCCATATGTTAGTAGACAACCAGTCTATTAGGTTTGTATATCATAAAGTATGAATAACTAGTAAAAGAAGACTCAGCTTTCCCAATTATGAACAGCATTTCAACACCAAACCACACCAAGTGTGCTGAAGATCCGAGAGGCAAGCAGAGACTTCTAGTGACATTCAGCTCGTGTACCATGTGGATGCCTGGTTCTTGCGGAGATCAGAAGAGGGCTTTGGATCCCTGGAACTGAGCTTAAAGATTGCAGTGAGCCTCCATGTGTGTGCTGAAAGTTGAACCTAGGTCCTCAGAAAGAGGAGTCAGGACTCCGTAATGTCCTAGCCTTCAATGTAGCCCTAGATCATGATTTATTAGCACTGCTTTATCATTACCTTTTCCATATCACTGTGTGGTATAAAGAGATATGAACTAAAAGATATTTCCTTTTATTTGTGCAAGATAATGGCATATATTTGTCAATCTCACTTGTCATATACACTGTTATTAGCACTATTAATAAAGACAAACAAGAAAAAAAATTCTATCATACCATGAAATGTCATTGATTGTGACACTCAAGTTTAAGGATGCTAAATTATGGAAAAATATGATAAAATGATAACTTTCACCCACAAAATGAAGAAACTTTTGCCTAGAATACTTAAAATAATTTTAAACATGTAATCTGATTTCACAAAAATTGTATAGTACATAATATAACAAACTTGCATCCTTTCTGTTATTGTTTAGCAAACTTATGAAGGTGAAAGAAAATGTTTGAATATTGACTAATATGACATAAAATCCTTCAAACTGCCTTTGTTTACATTTTCATAAACTATTATTTGAAGACGAATGCAAGTGCTTTTCAGTTGCATTCTGATTCTGAAGTATTTTCAAATTCAGCTTTGATAGTACAGAGGTAGCATTCTTTAATACCATGTTTTTACAAAGGTGACTATACATCAGTGAATTTATGCCTTTTTGATATATATATTTATATATACAAATATATTTATATACATACATGCATATGAGGATTCTTTGCTCTGGCAATTTTTTTTCCGTTTTTGTTTTTGGTTTTTCGAGACAGGGTTTCTCTGTGTAGCTTTGGAGCCTATCCTGGAACTCGTTCTGGAGACCAGGCTGGCTTCGAACTCACAGAGATCCACCTGCCTCTGCATCCTAGTACTGGGATTAAAGGCGTGCTCCACCAAAGCCCGGCCAACAATTTCTTATAGTATATATTATTCCAGATGGATTCTAACAGACTCTTTGTAAGATACTTAAATAGTTGTTTATTTTAGTGTTAACATTGGTGTCCAATGAATTTTTCTACTTCTGCAGCTTCTTTGCATATTCATATATTGCTCCCAAACTAGAGACAAAAAATTTGAATGATACAAAACAAATCTTTATAAAAGTTAGAATGTAGGATAAAATACATATTTATCTAAAAGGAGAATTACTAAAATGTGTCTTATTATAAAAGTTAATTCCCTTACCAAATACACAGTATTTGATTTTTCATATTGGCATACTACTTTGAACACCTGCACAAAACTGCTTTGATAAATATTAACAAAAATAAAGTTTCAGATCTGAATTTTTTTTGAAAATAATAGATGAATAATAACAGATGATTCTAGGATATGATTTTTTTTGCTGGAAGCAGGAAAATAAATCTGAGGGACAAATCTTGGCCTACACAACTAAGAAGTAGTTACTACAAAAATCAAGGCATTGAACAAAGAAACATCTCACAAAAACCATTTGCTTGCCCTGCAAGTAGAAATTCATATTTATGAAACAAGAATGCCATCAAAGAGAAAATCTATAGTGGATATTCTTTATCCTTTGGCTGTGTAAATTAAAGAAATACAACCTTTTGGGGTTTAAAATGATTTGAATTACAAAGACCTTAATTTCATTTTGAATTCGATTTTTGATCCTTTGGTTATGTAAAATGAAATTATTTCTGCCAATGAAATTTCTTATTAAAAGTCATTAAACTAGTTGACAAAATAACAAGATATAATATTACCTCTGTAATTTACTGTACAATAAAATATTTAATTGATAAAGAATTAAATCCATGGCATTTAAGGATTTTCATTACTTTGCCTTCCACTTACCCACGAATATGGGAAAATACACAGTTAAATTGGAGAGCGTCAGCTCTACATGATGAGGAGGTCCATGGTTTCTGCTGCTTGATTTCTTCATCTGGATCTTTCCAGTCAGGTCAGGAGCATGATGAAAATTCTTCTTCCAACAGAGACAGCCTGCCCAACAAAAAGTTTCGGAAGAAATTGTTAAATGAGTTCTGTGAGTCACAAATATGTATCTAACTGATTGTAGCCTCTTTCTGATTCTTTTATTCCTCCCAATAGAAGCTCTATCTTTAGACCAGATGCTCCAAAATCTTGTTTCCTTTTGATAGTACTCTTTACTTCTCCTCAAAGATAGAGGAAATAAAATCAGGTGGTAGGAAGACAAAAACTACAAATTTAACAAATTCTAGTTAAAAAAAAAAAACTGTATGTCATTAAACTGCTAGACTCTGAGGAAAAGCAGGACATTAGAGAAGAAAGTGCAAATCACACTAAAGAACCTTAAAGTTTCGAGTAGTAACCAATATCTCAGGAAATCAGAGAATACCAGTAATGTTTGAAAAAGGACAGAGACAGTGAAAACATATATATATATATGTGTGTGTGTGTGTGTGTGTGTGTGTGTGTGTGTGTGTGTGTGTGTATTTTCTAGACAGGGTTTCTCTGTGGCTTTGGAGGCTGTCCTGGGACTAGCTCTTGTAGACCAGGCTTGTCTCAAACTCACAGATCTGCCTGCCTCTGCCTCCCTAGTGCTGGGATTACAGGCATTTGCCATCACTGCACAGCATGAACACATTAATTTGAGTGCCAATATATGCATCAGAATTCCTAGGTGTTTTATTTTCAATGGCTGTGATATGAGTTGTTGAAGTGGACAATCTAAGTCTACAAATATTTAACTATTTTTCAAGGCAATTAAAAGAAGTGAATAAACGAAGTTGTGTTTAAAATCCTGTTTGAATGGATCCAAAATCCATTATGTTTTTGATATTCTCTTCCTTCTTCAGTGTTCCTGAGATTGTTGCTTCAGCAAAGAATTACATGGAGGAGACCCAGAAAGTCTTCAAATGTCAGCTCATTCTCCTTTAAAGGGTTTTACCGCAACTGTAGAAATATGGCCTTAGGGTGAGTGATAGAATCTGACCCAGACCATGGAAAAATACAGCTCGGTGTTACTTCTTTTTCCTTTCCCTGCCGAGTGCCTAATGGAAAGTGAATTTCGATTTCTTTTCTCTTGATATTCACGGTGTTTTAGTTTCATAGGATTAGCTCATGTAATTGATGTTTCCTTTAAATGTAGGGTAGATTTTAATAGGGTTAGTTCCAACAGATTCACACTTCTCAATAACACAACCTCTAAGTAGGTAAAAATTATATTAGTTTGGCTGGTGCCAACTTGTGAGCACTTATTAATGTGTGGTCTGTGGACTCATTTTTTTTTTTAACAGAAAGAGTGATTCTTTCATTCACTCCTGAAAATTAGAGAAGCTCTTCCGATTTCATTTGCATGTGGAGATTTTCTATTATGACTGTATTCAATTTAACACACTGAAATGCAAAGTCAATGTCTCATTAATCTGCTTCCCAAGCTAGTATCTCTGCAGAGAGAGATACCCTACCTACAAATGTGCATGCAAGTATTGTTTGACTATACCACTTATTAATATAAATCAACATTTACAAAGTAAGCTTTCTCAGTTCCAGCAATTCATATCTATATAAATAGAAAAGTAATGGATTGTACAGAAAGCTCCAATAGGATTAAACTTCCAGAATTACCCCAAGAGTATAGACAAAATTGAAATATTTCAAGGTTCTTTTGGGTTGGGTGTTGATAAATTGTTTTCATGTTTGCTGCATGCCTCTGAGCTGGTGGATTCATGCTCATAAAATCAGAAGCCAGGAATGGTTATAATATGCTTAATTAACTCTATGATTATTTAATGCCATAGTCCAGATGAACTCTAGATAGACAGACATAATACATATAGCTCATTAAAAAATAATTTGGATTTCTCCACTCTATATTTGCATAAAGTTCAGGTTCTTATCCTGAAGGTATTAATTATTTTCTAAAATTATTGTTTAAAATGGATGCCCATGAAAAAAATGGCAATTAGAAGAATGGCAGCTAACACAATTCAATTTCTAACAACATTCATGATGTTTATTTTCTTGAAGAAATGCCCTTTTAAAACAATATTCTGGGGTGAATGTGTGTGTGTGTGTGTGTGTGTGTGTGTGTCTGTGTGTGTGTGTGTGAGAGAGAGAGAGAGAGAGAGAGAGAGAGAGAGAGAGAGAGAGAGAGAGAGAGAGAATACATATAAAAGATTTCTTGGAAAAGAGCGATGAAATAATAAAACACACAAAATTAATCTATTTGCCTCTGTTAATATGAATGGGAAATACACATGCTAGATTCTTTGTGTTTCCATAGAGAACAGCTTGTTTTTGCTTTAATTGTAGTTTAGAACTCATTTCTTAAAAGACAGCATGCTTCACTTTAGGAAAAATATATTCAGTGAATTAAAATCATCTGATTCGATGTTATTTAAGAAGATCTCATGTTATATACTATTTAACTTTTGTGGTAAATTTCTAACAGTGAACAAGGCTGTAAATCAGCCTTAAGCAAGGGAGATACAGTAGCATCCATATATGAAAAGCAATACAAAAGCATTACTGAATGCTTATTCCAATTTTACATTTGGCATTTTTCGAAAGTGTTTTCTTTGTGCCATAAGTATGTGTCAGGTCAATTTTATGTAAAGATGCCGGCAAAGTATTGCCCTCAATACCTAACACATTTGTAGCAAATAGCGAAAAGTGTGCAGGAAGGAAAATAGGAGAGAAATTGAGACAGCAAGTCTTCAGTATTTCTTCACATCTTCTGGGTACTGTGCTGTTTGTACAATCAATTTATATGACATCATCTGATGAGTGTTATATTTTGATACTAGTGTGGTTTTCCATGAACCCTGGCAGACTAAATGAGCATGCATTATACTTGGTCCCAATTCCTATCTACCTTCTACTCTGCCAGGTGTTCCAAGATGCTGTATCTTATTTCATGACTTTCTCTTTAAGGTAATTGCTACAAATAAACCAAGTAGGCTAAGCTTAAAAATAACAAATAACACATATTTTTTTAAAAAAAGTTTCCTACAGGAGTTTTTTTCTTAGAATGGTATCTCTTCTCAAAGTCTCCCTCAAAAATATTAGGAAGTTTCATGTAGCCATTAGGTTTTTATTCTTTTTCTTATTTACCTTCTTCCCCTGTGTTTTCAAAGTATGAAAGGGAGTTAAACCCTTATTGCCAATGCACTCCTTCAAGGAAACACAAAAGCTACTGATCATTTGATTGGGTTATATTCATATCCTACTATGCTAAAGCTGTCTTTCTCTGGAAAAGATATAGTTATTGCTGTTTGTGAGGTCTCTCCATGTGGACAATCTGTTTAAGCAGTGAGGAGCTGTTTTTCTCTTCATTGGTGGGCTGCTGGAATACTTGTGCTCCAGATTCAAGCATCATTTCATGTCTTTGTTCACTCATAGTTTTCTGGAAACCTCTCTCAGTTTTTTTTTTTTTTTTGAAGTTGGATTACCTGAGATATGAGTATAATGCCAAGAGGCTGGGTTGAAGAATAAAGACCTATTCCTACATGCATTTTCTTCCTAAATTGACATCATTATCATAGACAATGTCTATAAGGAAAAAAGTATTTTCTACGTGGATATAAAAGTAAAATAATTGCTGGTGGACTCAACCTGATCATGTTCAGGGATTTTTCAGCACAACTGGTATCCTTGAGCACAGTTCATTACTGCACTGGGCACAAGCTTCTCCTTTCTCTCCCAACATCTAGATCATGTGTCATAAAGCAGATTTGCTGGACCAGATCGAATGACTTTATGCTAGTTCCATTTAACAAATGTCATTGTTTTCAGGAAATGGAGTCAAGTCAGGTAGAAAACAGGGTTTGAGTGTGTGCTCATGAAATTTCTTCTGTGCCTGTTGTTTTAGATACATTTCCATTTAGCTCAGGGCATTTTGGCAGTGTCTGTTGAGGTAAAGGTTTGGGGCCTGATTATAGACAGAATAGAGGGCTACCTGAGAGTTAACAGTGCAACAAGGTATAAGAAAATGTCTCAACTTAGTGTTTGGAGACATACAAAGAAAATGCCTAAGGTCAAAGATGTGTTACTTAAAATCCCCAAGGATAGAAAGAAAGGAGTTAGGAGCATCTTTCTGACTAACACTGGACTTCTGAGAGAGACAAGCTGGGAGGGTGTTGGCTGTAGAGCTCAGATAAGCAACTAATCAATATCGAAAATGATTGCTTATTAATAGTAACAGATAGGATTTTTGCAGGACAGTGACACATATGAGACTATCAATAGTGATGAGTATGAGCCAATGCATGTCGAGCACAGAGGGAGGTTTCCAATGAGGTTTCCTTGGCAACAATCGAAAGGAGACCCTTTATCTAGAGTACTGAGGGCTGCTTTTTTATTTCCATGAACATGAACTTGTGTGCTGAAAGTGGTTCAAGAATCTTTTTCAAAATAAATCGCATGCATCCTTTGAAAAGAAACACGAGCCTCAGGTGAGACATGTGTTGTCTACACTGAAACACAGAATTTAGTCATGAAACAATAAACAACAAAGCTCACCAAATGGGGCTTTCATGAGGTAGGGTTCCTCAGCCCCATTCATCCCAGAAAACACAAAGCATACAATGACCTTATCACATAGGGAAATTGAAACCACTGTTTTATAGATAGTATATTTTCATAGAATAAATATGATCTTTTTGAATACTATGTAGTACTAGAAATATTTTAAAACTTAATGGAGAACAAAATAATGTTTTTAAACATCTGCTTTATGCCTGGCACAGTATTCATACTGTATAAAAATGAAAGATTATGTAAGAGAATGTACAACATGTTACCATAGTTCCCTCATTCAAAAATTATTTATTTTTGATGTGTGCATGCATGAATGTGTGTGTGTGTGTGTGTGTGTGTGTGTGTGTGTGAGAGAGAGAGAGAGAGAGAGAGAGAGAGAGAGAGAGAGAGAGAGAGTGTGTGTGTGTGTGTATGTATATACCACAGTGTGCAGTAAATTCAGACTCAGAGGACAAATCTGTGGTGTTCTTTTGTCCTCATTTCATGTGGATTACAGGAATCAGCAGACTAGTCTTGCATGTCATGTTCCTCTACTTGACATGCCATCTCACTGGCCGTACTTTAATTTTTGCAGATTTGTAGGTAGTGTTGCTTAAAGATGGCCACAATGTCTTTCTTTATGCTCTTATTAATTTTTCCTTTTTCAAAATACTTATCTTGCATATGTATATATATATATATGTATATATATATATATATATATATATATATATATATATATATATGTGTGTGTGTGTGTGTGTGTGTGTGTGTGTGTGTGTGTGTGTGTGTGTGTTCATTTAGGTACCATGGAACTATTGTGGAGGTAAGGTGACAACTTGTAGAGCTAGTTATACCCTTCTACCAAGATGGCATTATGGATAAACTCAATCCCACGTGAAGCTGAATCTGTGTGGTACTCTGCAAGACTGGCTAGCCAATGTCATTGTGGACATATGGAAAGAGTTCTAGGAGACATCAGTCATTGAAAACAACAAGAATGAATGCTATCTTGCTTGATACACACACACACACACACACACACACACACACACACACACACACACACATTAAAGAGGCTTAGAAAAAATTCAAATTTCCCCAATGTTTTATTAAATATCATGAAAATATGCATACAGCCAGAACCTACTTGTAACTTTTTATTCTTGATTAAAAACCCTTTTTATCACCTGTTTCTGATCCCATTACACATTTAATATATTAATGCTAAGATATGTGGTTAAAAGATGAATAAATCATTCCAATAAGGTGACACCAGTGGAAAATAAGTGAAGACAAATGTAAGAAAATAACTGCATTAACTATGACTGTCAATAAAGGCCAAACATAATGAAGTGCAGTAAAGAAGAACAGGCTGAGGAATGGAACACAGACCATTTAAAATAAGTTCAAACTGATAGGGTGAATGAGATGGAGTGGCATGTAACCTGCCTTCATCCTTTTATGGTATTCATTTCAGGACAAATAAAAGAAAATGATGTAATGGATACTATGAAGTGCAGATGTTATATATGTGTTTAAATTGGTTTAAATTGTCTCCCAGAAGCCTAAGAAGTGTTTTATATATGTATACTCATTATATTTACATGTATAGCAAATATTATATATAATTATGATTATAAAGCTTATATAAAAGTAACCTATATTGTGTTTCTACATAACTAAAAACTAAATTATATTTCTTTTATACAAACTATATTATTCTGGGAATATATATATATATATATATATATATATATATTATCATTATATATATACATATGTTAAATATGTATATATATTGGAGTGAAATCCAAAGGATAATGAAATATTACACTCAAGTTAGAAAAGTTGTTATAAAAATGTAACATTTTTAATGATGTAGAGAATAGAACTTTTTAGCATTGTTGGGATAATATAAAAAATACAGTCATTATGACTATTTTATTTACTTGTTGCCATGGCAAAATATGTGACAAAGGCTACTGAAAGAAGAGTTACTTTGATTCACAGTGTGAGGGCAGCACAATTTGTCATTGTGTAGAAAACACAATGACAGGAGCTTGAGGCAGCTGATTTCCTTACATCAGCAGTCAGGAAGCAGAGAGAGATGAATATTTGGGATGGGCTAGCATTGTCCTTCTTAAGGCTGTCTGCAAACCAGCCTAGAGAATGGTGCAGCCCATATCAACTAGATAATCATTCACAGGCATGCCCACTTGTCTGTCACCTTCACTTTTCAATCTCCTGTCAAGTTAACAATGAATATTGATCAGCATCATGGAAGTTCCTTAAAATTTAAAGATTGAGCTATGTATTAACCAGCAACTCCACTACTGGATATATACAACCAGAGAAAATGTCAGCATGTTCAAGGCATACCTGCTCCCTATCTTTGGTATAGCACTATTCATAGCAATGTAAGTTTTCAAGGTTAAGTTTCTGAATGTTTATTAAAAGCTTGAGTAGGAAGCTTGTTGTTATTTTTATGTTCTTACCTCCAATTACCTTCCCTCCAACTTCTCTTCATGTAGTTGAAACAAAACTCACTCTTATTGGTTGTGTACATTGAATGTCAGTTTTAAATTTTATTATATTTCCCAGGTTACCAAAAATATCAACTGCTTTCTCTACACAAAACAAACAAACCAAAACATACCCATATTTTAAAAATCCCTTCTTTAGCACCATGGTATCTCTTGAGTTTTTTAGGATTGTGACTCAATCATTCCAGTCTGCATTTGTCCCCCAGTTCATATGTGGAGGCTCTGATTTCCATTATGTGAGACTGTGACTTCATTAAGACAAAACATCATCAAAGAAATAACTAAGATTAAAGTGATTGGGCTTTTGAACAAGATCTTATCCATTCCAATTGGTACTTTTTAAGAAAAGGACACTTTGGATGTACTGGGAGGTGCTGATGTGTGTGTATGAGAGTAATAACAGGAAGGTGGGCCTTCCAGGAAGCCAATTCAGTGCAGAGAGAGCTGTATCAATGTCTTGCTCATCAACATCAAGTTTCCAAACTTGTTACCAAATAAATTTCTTTGCAAAAATAATATGTGATTTTTTTTATCGAAACCCGAGAGTACTACCACAATAATCTTTATATATTAACGTCATTGTTACTAATGCATATACTTATTTATGTAGCTCTACAGACCCATGCTTTATCTCATTACTGGGGCAATCCTTGGAGTTTCCACCAAAGTTTATCTTTGTCACCAAGTTTACCATTCCCGTATTTAAATCCTTTGGCATATTTATATATTAAAGTATTCTTAAATCTTGTTGTGACCTGACCTGATAGTTTCAGGAACTGTGATCAATCCTAAGATACCATATGACTTTTAGGCATCAAATCAATGTCTCTAGATATGAATAAATATCACAGCTATATCTTCAACACTGATATTTGGTAGAATAGAAATTTGCTAATAGAAATAACTTCTTATGCTTTTAAACTTGGAGAATATAAAGTAATTGTATTATTTCCCCCTTTCTAGTCTTCCTTCTAAGCATTCCCATGTACACTTTTAGGAAAAATATCACGTGCATTTAAACCTAAACTTATTTTAACCAGGTATTTAAATATGTCATGAGATTTTAAAAGTGTTCAGAAATATATTTATATAGTTCTGAAAATACCTAATTAAATTGTGGCTCATATAAAAAATCATCCTTATATAGTATATTGTTCCATATTTAAAAAAAACCAAAAAAACAGATTCAAAAACTTTTATTCTAGATATTATTGAGACAACAGTGGCTCCCAAATGTAGGTTGAAAATAGAAGCATTCAATTGTCCGTTGACATAGCTCTAAGCCCACAGCTGTGATTTGGCTATCAACATCTCTGAAAACTGGAGCAGTAAAGATATTATTTTCCTACCACTTAGCTCAAGATGACAAAAAATAAGCACTGAGTCTGTTGCTTGGTATTTCATGGGACCACATGATTGTTTATTGTACCCTGCTGTTGTGCTCTCCAAAAAGCAGAGCACTGCATTAATTTCAGGGCTGTCTAGCTGCACTCCAGTGGCACCTGGATAACTGGGGCTTTCTAAGTTTCTAACTTCTTTCTTATTAACAAATGTCAGAAATTGAGATAAGAAAGGAGCTTGAGGTTGGAATTTTCCTCCCTTAGGAACACATCTCTGAGCTCTTAGGGTTTAGCCAACTTTTAATATTTTAATGAAGGCTTTTTATGTGTCTATGCTCCTTAATATTGCAAATTAAGGTCTATTCTCCTCCCTCTATGCACATGTAACTCCATTATGGACCATCAAGAGGAATGTGGGAGAAAAGCCCCTATCTGTTCAGAGCAGCACATGCTTAAGCACAGAAGGTCAACAATCACCCTTTGACTAAGCAGAGCTACTTAATGAGAACTGCCCTGCCTGAGAAAAAGTGTTTCACATTTTAGTCAAAGCACCAGGGTTGGATAATGATAAGTTTCAATATGCTCTCAGTAAAATATAATTCTATAGTTATTCTAATGTCATTCTCCATTTTCAAAAGAACAACACATACATTCTCTGGTATGAAGGTTACCTCAGGAATTTCAGCATGCATTTAAGCTTCAGCAGTTAAACTAACTTAGTTAACTGCTATAATTTTTCCCATTTAGATCTCTGTGACCTGAATTCTTTAGTTTCCTCACTATGGGCCAGTGGTCTATCACCAAAAGAGAAACACTGAAAAGCTAGAAGAACTTCTTCAGGTAGATAAATCTTAGTCAAATGAATAAATAACTGGAGATTTAAAATATCATTTAAGGAAGAAATAGTTCATCAATACATTGTCATTTCTAATGACCTATCAAGTAAGATATGAGCAAGACAGCTCTTGAACAAATCACACATTTTTCTTCACTTAGAAATGTCCAGGCATATTTTAACCCAATATAGACCACACATAGAGTGGCACCTGAGTTTTTGAAAGCTGCTCATCTGAATATTGTAAGAAGGTACATATAATCTTTCATGTAAATAGACCACATGATGCATGTATTAAATAATTCAAGTTACATGTGACAACTCTATACATTAAAAAATGAACAATCAACAACAGAACACACCCAAGAAAATGATGCTACCAGGAAGCCATGCTTGTCTCTATTCTTTTGGTTCTAAAATCCCTTTTTAAGCTTTTGTCATGTTTATGTGCAAATTTATATCGCAAGTTGCTGGCATCATTTTGCTATGTACACTCTTTTGCCTGCTACATGATGACTGCTTACCATCTCCACAGAGAAGAGAGCAATTTCTTGTTTGTCCCTGCTTATATCCTGATTCTGCCCAACTATGTCACTTCCTGTTTGGCCAATCAGCCAATCTATGTTTTATTCAGTAACCAATAGGAGAAACATATATACAGAAGAACATTCCCCTTCATCAGGGTTTGTCAACAGGCTACACAATCCTATATAATCCTTATGCCTTGGAATAAAATTCAGCTGTGTCACTAAAACTGTGTCCTGTAGGCCTGTCTCCCTTCATGCTCACAGTCTGTGAATCACATTTACTCTCACCAGTTCTGCATTTTTGCCCCTGTGGACTGATGACCAACAGGCCAACAGGGAAAACAGACCCCCATAATCATTGTCAGTTATTTATTCCCATTTTAAAATGTACAAGAAATTGCAAGACATTAAGGGCATAGAGAAATAGCTCAGTGATTATGAACTTGCTGCTTTTGCAGAAGAGTGTGGTTTTCATCCCAGTATCCACATCAAAGCTCTCAAAGTTGTCAATATTCTCAGTCTAATGGGATCCAAAGTCATCTTCTAGGCTCTGCCGCTACTGAACACATGTGGTACACACACACGCACACACACACACACACACACACACACACACACACACACACACACACACACACTTAATGATCATAAATTGACATAGTTACTACAGATGACATAAAAAGAATGCTGCACATTGAAACTCTAGGCTGGTGAATACCCTTTGAACATGGTTACTCTAAGCTCAGAGGTGGAGAATGGAGGTGTAACGAATGGGCTCTGTTAAAAGTGCTTGCTGGGGTCTGAGGTTTATACAGCTCCACTGTTACTCAGTGTTCTAATAAAGAAGTTGAGAACTGTGTAAATTTCTGTGATCCAGCTCAGAAATCCATATAACATAGTTTCTTGGTCAGAACAGTCACAACCTTGCCCTTTGACAGAAAAAGGTTCCATGAATACTTTCTCTGAGTGTGGCTCTAGGTGATGTATGGCTATGTTTAAAAAAGTTGCAGGATGGGATGGAGTATAGGAAGAAGTCCACAAGGTAGTTCAAACCCTAATTCTGTGTCCTATGTATCCAGTTGTTGAGTATGAATTTTCCTTTGGAAGAAGCAAATGAAAAGTAAAAACAAAAGCAGCAAGAAGCATAAATCTCTCTCTAGATTTTTGTTCAGTTTTCATTATGTAATGATTTCTCTCTGGGCTTGTGCAGTTAGCTCAGATATGAGTTTTTTTGACAACTAAGGTAAAGACAAAGAAATGAATATGGTATATGGGTATGTGGATATGGGTATGTGGAGGTGAGATTTAGCTCACCTATATTTTTATATGTAGCACACACACACACACACACACACACACACACACACACACATACATACATCATACACACACACACACACACACACACACACACACACACACACACACACACATATAGACATAATTATACTTCAGAATGTTTTGCTTAAGTAGTTCATAGTGTTTTAAGTGACAACTGGATAGGTGTATTTTAACTCATGCTGGGTTTGAAATTTTCTTTTGCTTTGTTTTTGTGTTTATTTGCTGCTATAAACATACAAGGTTATAACTTTTATGGAAAGAGAAAGTAAATTGGAATAGCTATTTAAGGTAATTGATGAATGGACCAAGTTAATCCACTTAATTTCTGAAGATGAATCTTTCCACCAATTCAAGATTTCTTATACTATTTTCTTGGGAAAGTCTTGGTATCCCACTGAAGGTCTGCTAAACTACACAGGTGTCCCTGAAATCGGTGATGAGAGCTGACATAAATGACCATATAAAGGTTCAGGAAAAATACTGAAGTAAAATGTGATGTGTTAAATTTTTACAGTTCTATGTCAAAGCAGGAATGGTTCAGGCATTCTTTGACTGTGAGTTAAGAAAGAAGCTGTGTATAGTCATCTTTGATTTGAATTTGAGTGAACAGTTAAACCTGAGGGTGAGTTGGAGAAGAGGCAATATGGTGGAGAGTCAGAGAGACCACAGTAATGAAACAATCTGAATGACAATGAGGTATACTGGAGTCTGTCTAGTTTCCTAATGACTTTTCAAATTCCCATTGTTATTGTTGTGATTAAGCATGGAAAACCAAGACTCCAGACATAGTCATTTAAGTTTAGTAATTGTTTATTTGGGGCACACACCATGCTCTAACAGAGACGATGCTGGCCACCAGAAATCCACATCAGTACCTGGCCCAATTGTCATCATTGATGCCTCCAATGACAGCTAAGGGGTGCAAATACAAAGAACCACAGCGATATATTAGGTGGAGAGTGCTCAAATTGGAGATATCCCTACATCCCTCCACTTAGAAATTGAGGAAGGCATGGAAGAATTCTAGGACCAGTGTTGGTATCCTCCTCCTCCTCCTCCATCCATCCTGAACATTGTGGATGGAGATGTTGTTAACAAAGATGAAGGTGAAACTGGAGACATGAAACTGATAATCAAAAAAGATGCAAATGCAGAACATTGGTGTTGTGCATAATCAATCAGAGAGCTCAAAGTTGGGTTGTTTTGATTATTCAAAAGGATCAAGTTTTGAAATCAACTTGAAATTTATCTGGGGCCAAGGCATTCAATCACTGATACGTAATTCTTATATACTAGAGGAGTAATGATGTGAGTTATAAGATATAGTAGAAATAATAGCATGATGCAAGTAATATACAGATGTGAATAATATCATAGAGCAGAAAGAATGAAAATCTCAAATAGGATGGTCAGAATACACCTTAGCAGATGTGGTATTTATACCCAGACTTATTAGATGTGAGGAATTAGCCATGAGGAAATTTTAAAGAACATTCCAGGCAGAAAATCTGGGCCCTCGGGTTATCTGCATAGGGTTTGGACTTATGTGTGGGGAACATCAAGGAGATATGTACTACTTGATTAAAGTGGCCTTAATTAAGCCAGGCGTTGGTGGCATATGCCTTTAATCCCAGCACTCAGGAGGCAGAGGCAGGCAGATCTCTCTGAATTCAAGACCAGCTTGGTCTCCAGAGCAAGTGCCAGGATAGGCTCCAAAGCTACACAGAGAAACCTTGTCTCGAAAGACCAAATAAATAAATAAATAAATAAATAAATAAATAAATAAATAAAGTGACCTTAATTAAAAAGAAAGTGTTAAACTATGAAATTACAGGTTTTAGAAGGGAATGAGAGACATTTATTTCTCTGTAAATTACTGGCTGTAACATGACAAAAGGAAGAAACAAACTTTCAGTTCCACCTTCAGCAAGAACAAGGATGATGATTGTGGGTCTTGCAAAAGATTACACCCAGGCTTCTAACCGAGTTACTGCCAGAGTTAAGGTCTTCCTCCCAGGATGGCAAAAAGCCATTCAACTTGGAAGATCATAAGTTGTTTTCTAAAATACTTCATTTGAAAAACCCATTAAACTTCTTCAATTGATATCATGCAGGCAGCTGGAAATATAATTCTTGAAAGTGATTAGAACCCTGGTAGAACACATCAATGTATGAGTCACTTGTGAGCATTATAGTTACAGCTACGAGGGAGACAAGGTAACCAAATAAATGAATGCAGATTAAGATGAAAATATGAAATAAGATTGAACTCTGGAGCATGGTAACTTGATTCAAGGAGAGTGTGTTACTTGTTCACGTACAAAGTTCCTGTAAAAGAGATTGTTTAGATTGTGGAAAACCTTTGGCCATTGAGATAGTTCAGCAGGTAAGAATGCTTGCTTCACAAGCCCAATAACCAGAATTTTGTCCCCAGATATCCACAAAAAGAAGTCCTCTGTCTTTTAAGCCAACACTGCAGCATAGCCACAGCTACACTCATATATGCACAATAATAATCAATGAATTACATTTAAAATGAAAACGTCATGGTGAAATAACATTTAAAATGAGTTCAAAGAGAAGGATATTTCTTAATGGCAAAATTGGAAAGAACTGGGTTACAGATAAAAGTCCAGGAATGGGAACATATGAATGAGGATCAGCAGGTATTTCACTGAATTAGATAATCATATATTTTCCAAGCATATAATTGACTTCCACAGATAACATAGACATTATGCTGCAGCCAGTGAGAAACTATGGGGAAATCTTTGCACAGAGCAAGAGGGTGAGGAGAGTGGTTTAGGGAGATTAATCTGTCAGCTCAACCTGAATTAGTTTTAAAGAGCTTGAATTTTGTCTTATAAAAATAGATTCAGAGGATAATAAAATAATGAAGGACTATTTTTCTGTGTCGTTTATTGTCTCCTTTTAGATCCCTGTCTCTCTCGTATCTGTGTTGTATTGTACTGTCACACAGAATCTTGATAAGCCCTGCTTTATATTCTATCTTTTTCCTCATGGCTCCTAGAACATAAGCATCATCAGTGCAGTTGGTCTTTTTACTTTGTTAGTATATACCCACAATCTAAAACAGTACCTGGAACATTGGAAGTATTCAAAAACTAGTTGTTGATTAATTGACCCATGGGGTGAATTAACCGAGGGACTGTGCTTCTGAAATTAGATGCACATGTTGAAGAACCACGTTCTATGAAACTATCTTTTATCTTACATGATTTTTTTTCATGATTAAGTATTTTCCTTGGTGGAAATATTCACTTAAAAGTGAATGCAAATACAAATATCTGCTTTGTAAGTGCTGGGAAATTAAGATAAGGAATATAAGATAGTTGGGGATTCGGATAAAGCAATGCTGTAGATGCAGACCTGATGAGGGATACAAGGAAATGATACAATAAAGACCATGTAAAAATAACACAAAAGAAGAGGAGGCTTTAAGTAGTGGGTGAGGACACATGCTTTGAAATACAGGATGAGGAAAAGCATCCCTGTGACAAGACAAATGATATGGGTTTGTAGAACTCAGAAAGAAAATAAAAAAGGGACATCAGGCTACCAAATATTGAATCTTCTAGCAGATGTATAAAGGTCATGAAATAATTGATACCAAGTCATTGTTAGCCTTCAGGAAAAGGGCAAGACTTGGTGGCAAGACTCAGCAGAAATAAAGTATGAGACTAAAAGAAAGCTGTGGCAGGTCAGTCTTTTATAAGTATTACTAATTTTTTATTTGAACTGATGCTAAAATAATCAATACTTTAAGCCTTTGACCTCTGTGTTTATAAAATCTTTTCTCTAAAGACAGCTTGTTTTGCTGAGTCTCAATCAATTGTTCTTTCCCTTTGTTAATTTACAGGATAAAGCTGCAGAGTCCATCTAAATAGATACACACATTGTAAAAGAGTTAATTAATGACAGTATTGATGAAAACATAATTTGCTTCTAAAATTTATCTACCAAAATGGTTATTAATCATGTTCTTGCAAGATAGCAGGTTCAGAACATCTATTTTCTGGTGAGCCAAGTTGTGGTGACTTTTAAAAATGTTGTTCATAAGGCTCTTGTGATTCAATAATGTAACTGACTTGATCTTATTCCTGACTTTATTATGTGGGAGAATCTACTCATGTGTAGGAAGAAAACAGACTTTTAGAGAATTTTCTTACTATCATAGAACCTGGAACCACCAATGGTCAAAGCAATGTCTTATGTATCTACCTACATGTGGAAGCAAACTGTCAGTTTTTAAGTGTTCTAATATTGGATTTTATTCATTCATTAAAGTAGACATAAGCATATATTTATTATTAAAACTCTATTTGATTATTGTGTCTTTAAAATACATCTTGAGTGCTTGTTTTAATTTTAAATAAAAAGTATTAGAAATCTCTTCTCATAATTAGGATCTAAATTAGAAATTAAGAATATGTTACAATCTTTGCACTGGTATAATGTTTTGCAGCTCAAAGTAAGAGATCTGTACCAAACCAGGAACTGCAAAGACCCACCATGCCCTATGGCTGACCTATTCAATATTATTTATGATTTTTATTATATATGTAAGTTCAGTAAAGGTTTTTCATATGGCTTCTGTCAAGAAAAAAATCTCATCCAATTTTGGAGTTGCAAGCATTTGAAGTGTTTTTGAATATTATCCTACTAAGTGAATGACAGAGATAATAGATGTTGTCATGGCTGCTATTTCTCTGCTTTAGAGATTGAGAAATTCTCTTTTATAATTGAGTTATTTTGGCTAACCTATTTGCATATAATGCCTTTTTTACAAGTTACTTCTAGAAATACAATAAGAATTTTTTGGTTCACTATTACTAATAAATGCTTTTTAATGATGTAGATATTTGATGTGAATTCTTACAAATATCCCATGGGTTTTCCTGATACAAATGCAAAAAAAAATAATAAATATAGCAATCTTAGTTAAGTCTTTAAAATTGATAGGCATATCTTGAATTTATGAGAATTTGTTAATTAAGAAATCATTTAAAGGTTATGAATTGGATATTTCTAAATGTGTTACTCAGCTCTCATTATTGGGAAATACCTGACAATGATCATTTTATAAAGAAGTGATATTTGTTTTTGTTTATAGTCTTTAATGGCTTTGTTCCAAAATTTGTAGGCTGTATTGCTTTTCGGCAATTGATAAAGCAGAAAAAATGTCATGCCTTTAAGCTGGAAGATAATGAGGAATATAGAGAACAAAGGAGAAAAAGGAGATGACTAAGTGAACATACAAGACCAGATTCCCACTCTTCTTCTGAGCTCATGTATTTGGTGACTTGAGTATCTCCTATCGGGGCTCACCTCTTAAAGTCTCTGCCTTTTTCCAATAACACCATGCTATGGACAAAGCTCAAAGTATAACATTGTGAAAAACATGTGACCATGGAAATTCAATCTTTATCAAAGTAGTGATGAGTAAATTTCAGAAAAAGTGATCATTGAAAATAAGTTGGCCTATATATTGAAAGAAAGTTTTCTAAAGAGAGCACACATCAACTATACAATAGTTGTACAATAGGGAAGAATAGTGAAGCTTGCACTTGATTACTGAATGATCAGGGTCACAGAGTGTGCAGATACATCACAGGAGAGGGACCCATGAGGGATTTGCAAAATTCATCTTGAGGTGGAAGCTACAGAGTTTCCAAAAGAAAACCAGGACTTAGAAAATTTCCCAGAAGATGTGTGCAGTCATGTGGCATGATATCATTTATAAACCATTGCTATACTATTTTAGTATTTTAATATTGTTTGAACTTTGGATGTTACTAACAAATTATAATAACATATAAATTTGGAGTGGAATGGTATTTTATTAATTTAGTCCTCATGTATATATGTCTTCTCTTTGCCTGAATGGCACTGTGCCTTAGACTTTAATCATTTATTTTATTTTTAGCTCAAAAGTATGGTTTTTAATACCATTCTATGTTCTGAAAGTAATTTGGCTTATTGCTTGTACATGCTGCCATATATTTTATGGTATATACTTAATACCATTTACTCCTGCCTCCATGAGTATAATTGAATCTGGAGAGTGAAATTTCTTTGCCTCAGTGAATTTCTGGTCTGATTTACACCTAAATAATCATTAAAGGTCATCTTAATTTGAGTTCTCTGTGTGCAGCATTAAGATCACAGAACTGTTTAAATGGATTTAAAATATTTGAATCTAAAAGTCACAGACTTGTTTTCTAATGGATGAGAATTGCTTTAGGAAATAGCTATCTAGGTAAGTCCTATCTTGTTGGTTTCATCTACAAATAAGTAGAGCATCTCCACAGTAATTCTCTGTGAGTTACCCGATGAACTCTGAAGGTGGCTTGGCAAATGATTTTACTAAGAGCCTCTCTAGAAAGACTTTATCTCAGAGACTATTTATCCTACAGATTTGACCTAAAACCAATGAAAATCAGCTACCACCACAACCAAAAGCACCAGTAAACTGAGTAAAAGCACTTACCTGGTTGCATAGGCTAGCAGTCTATGTCCACTACTCACTGGCTGTCATGTCCTGCCAAATTCTGTGTGTCTGTCCCTTTTTCAGTAAAGGTCATTGTTAAGACAAAATGTGCTGATTGTAGCAAAAGCCAGAGAACACTACCAAATGTATCACAAGCAGTACATGCATTTACGACAAATAGAATGCATTTATAGAACAAGTCTCCTGTGATTAAATGTGATTATTCCATCCAATTTAACTTTCTATGGCCTATGTTGGTATGACATATTAAATCAATATGATCTCCCTTGAGATATGATTGGAATAAGCCAACACCAAGTGTTCATTTCTCACATAATCATAATGCTCATAAACTCATTGAACTTGGAGATATATTCTCCAATAAATGAAACTACTGATTATTTCCTTTTATTATTAGCCTATATTTCTTGAACAAAATAATGGGTTTCATTATTTCATTTTCAAACATGTGTGTCATACATTTTGATCAGATTCCCCACTACACTTACTTGTTGCCCATGCCTCCTGTTTAAATACTTCTTCTTACCAAGTATTTCCTTATTGCTTGCATGTGTTGCTCTTTAAAAAAAAAACTTATAAATAAGCTACTTATAGTATCCCATGTACCAAGTTTGGGTTTCCCATCTGTAGACTGGTGGACATTCAGAATTCATCTATTTCTTGACTTATTAGTGACCCCATGAACACAGGAGAACAGATACCTCTTCCACAGATTTCTTTCGTGTTCACTAGACCTATACTACTCAGTGACATAAAGAATAAAAACTTATTTTCAATAATATGTATGGGGCAGAGATCATCATACTTATTGAAATTAAACATGTAGATAAAGGTAATTGCCAATTTGAAACATATTTGGAATCTAAAGCCAGTTGGTTTTAAAGAATTTGATTGTAGAATTGTAATTATCTAGGCTAAAGATATCCTGTTGTCCTACCACATAGTGTTGATTATAGATAATAATAAAATAGTACTCTATATAGAAAAATGATACATCTTTGCATAGGTATGCTGAATCAAACTTAAATTTATATAAGGTATGCAAGTTATTTTGTCAATATGTCCATGTTTTCTTATTTATTTTTACCCTACTAGTTAGTTAATAAACTTAAGAGAAAGTAAGTATGGGGAGGGTGAGAAGGTTCCCAGATTAAGAGAGCTGCTTGCTCTTTCAAAGAACCTGAGTTCAGTTTTGAGGAACAACACTAGGTTTCTGACAGCCCACCTGTAACTCAAGTCACAGGGATTCAGATATGCCCCCACATATGCAGCACACACACACACACACACACACACACACACACACACACACACACACACACACGTACACATGAAAGATACAACCTCTTAAATAAGTAAGTACAAAAATGAAAATATTCATATATGAATTTGAAGCTGAGAGTCATTCCTGTTCAGCAGCCATAAAAGAAACAGATACTTGCTCCTACAGTGCCAAAGGGTGAATTGTGTGCACTGCCCAAGTGAGTGTATGGGTAGATTCTACCTGATGGTCTAGATGGAAAAGCCCAACCTGACAGTTACCATGAGTTTGCCAAAAAGTCCTGTCTTTTTCCTCCATTACTATGACATTATGAAGAGGTTGTACTCAGCCACTCCATGTGTGGCAAATGTTTTCAACAGCCATGGAAAACAGATATACCTGAGCATATAATTATGAATCTAAATAAACACAGTAAGAGTAAATGCAATTTTAAGGGACAAGAATTTTTAAGAGAACATTTTGCTTGATTTGAAGTTTTGTTATTTATTAATGGAATAACAACAAAAATATCTTATGGAGAAAGGAAACTGTAGAAAAATTTTGAAATAATGTGATGAATGAAATTTCTTTTATTTAAACAATATTTTATGGCAGTTATTAACAAGTGGTCAAGACAGGATGCTGCTCACAGGGGAAGCTATCCTGGCAGACCAGGCCATCCAGAGTCTGCCAATGTCACAAAGCTAGTCCCACCTCCACACATGGGAAAAGGAGAACCAAAGGAGTATTGGACCTGCTTGCATGCACTGGAAGAGAACCTTGGAGCAGTACCCACCAGGAGAGGGAGAGACCCCACCAGCACCCAATGGAAGAAGGAATAGGAAGACAACAATATAAGAACACATTCAATAACAGAAAGATCAATATGACACCACCAGAGTCTATGACTCCACATCAGCAAGATCTTAACATCCAAACACAGATGATTCAGAAGAGAATGACCCTAAAAACAACTTTATGAAGAAGATAGAGACCCTTAAATTGGACATGAGAAAATCCCCTCAATAAATGGATAGCCAGCCTACAGTCCATGCTGCTGGAATGGCTGATAAACAAGGAGGACCCTAGGAGAGGCATAGATGGTCCCCTGTAGAAGGGGAAAGGTACAAGATCTCCTGAGCAAATTGGAAGCATGGGGGGAGGGAAGAGGGAACTAGGAGAATGAGAAGGGGAGAAGAAGAGGGGGTAGGAGGACATGATGGGGCAGAGAGGTTGAGTTGAGGGAAAGAACAGAAGAGAGCAAGATAAGAGAAAATATAATCGAGGGAGACAATATAGGTTTAAAGACAAATCAGGCACTAGGAAAATGTCTGGAAAGCTACAAAGATGACACCAACTAACAATCTAAGCAACAGAGGAGAGGCTACTTTAAATGTCCTCCCCTGATAATGAGATAATTCATATGCCATAGTATAGCCTTCATCCAGCAGCTGGTGGAAGTAGAATCAGACACCCATAGCTAAACCTTGAACTGAACTGAAATCCAGTTGCAGAGACCACCATGCTCTAAAGTTAGAATTCAAAAACAACACATATTGCAGAAACCCTACAAACTCATGGAAATTGAACAATGGCACAATTGCACCATTTATGGTCAAGGAAGAAATAAAAATAAAAATAAATTAAAGACTTTGTAGAATTCAATGAGAATGAAGACACAACATACCCAAACTTATGGGACACTTTCGAAGCAATGATAAGAGGACAGCTTATAGCACTAAGTGCCTACATGAAGAAACTGGTGAATAGTCACATTAAAGATTTAATAGCACAACTGAAAAATCTAGAACAAAAAGAAGCACACTCACCCCAGAGGGGTAGACACCAGGAAATAATCAAATAGAGGGCTGAAATCAATGAAGTAGAAACAAAGAAAACAATACAAAGAGTCAATGTGACAGAGTTTGTTCTTTGAGAAAATCAACAAGATAGAAAAACCTTTATCCAAGCTAATCACAAGGCATCAAGAGAACATGCAAATTAACAAAATCAGAAAAGAAATGTGAGACATAACAATGGACACTGAGGAAATCCAGATAATCATCAGGTCATACTTTGAATAATTATACCCCACAAAATTAAAAAGTTAAAGGAAATTGAAAAATTACTGGATAGATATCACTTACCAAAATTAAATCAAGAACAGATAAGCAGTATAAATAGATGTATAACCCCTAATGAAATAGAAGCAGTCATCAAAAGTCTCCCAATCAAAAAAAGCCCAGGTCAGATGGTTTCAGTGCAGAATTCTACCAGAAATTCAAAGTACAGCTAATACAAATACACCTCTAAGTGTTCCACATGATAGAAGCAGAGGTGTCACTGCCAAACTCTTTTTATGAAGCTACAATTAACTTGATCCCCAAAGATACAACTAAGAAAGAGAAATAAAGACCCATATCCCTCATGAACATTGATGCAAAAATACTCAACAAAATACTGGCAAATGGAATCCAAGAACACATCAGAAAATCATCCACCATGATCAATTAGGCTTCATCCCAGGGATGCAGGGCTGGTTCAACATAAAAAAATCCATCAATATAATCCACCATATATACGAACTGAGAAACAAAAACCACATAATCATCTCACAAAATGCTGAAAAAGCCTTTGACAAAAATCCAACACCCCTTCATGATAAAGGTCCTGGAGAGATCATGGATACCAGGAGCACACATGAAAATAATAAAAGTAATATACACCAAACCAATAGCAAATCAAACTAAATGTAGAGACACTCAAAGCCAGTCCTCTAAAATCAGGAACAAGACAAGGCTGTCCACTCTCTCCATATCTCTTCAATATTGTACTTGATGTTCTAGCTAGAGCATTTACAGAGCAAAAGGACATCAAGGGGGTACAGATTGGAAAGGAAGATGTCAAACTTTCACTATTTGTATTATTTGTAAATGATATGCTAGTTTACATAAGTTACCGGAAAAACTCTATCAGGGAAAATCTACAGCTGATAAACACCTTCAGAAATATGGCATGATACAGGATTAACTCAAAAAATAAGTAGCCCTACTATATACAGACGATAAATGGCCTGGAAAAGAAATCAGTGAAAAATCACCCTTTATAATATCCACAAATAACAAAATATCTTGGGGTAATGCTAACCAAAAAAGTGAAAGACCTGTACAATAAGAACTTTGAGTCTTTAAAGAAATAAATAAAAGAGGATACCAGATAATAACAAGCTTTCCCATGCTCTTGATAGGTAGGATCAACATAGTAAAAATGGTAATCTTGTCTAAAGCAATATAGATCCAATGCAATCCCCATCAAAATTCTGGCACAATTCTTCACAGACCTTGAAAGAACAATTCTCAACTTTATATGGGGAAACAAAAGACCATGATAGCCAAAACAACCCTTTACAATAATAATAAAGGAACTTCCTAAGGCATCACCAACCCTGACTTCAAGCTCTATTATAGAGCCATAGTCCTGAAAACAGCTTGGTATTGACACAGAATTAGTCAAGTATACCAAGGGAATCAAATTGAAAATCCTGATTTTAGGTCACACACCTTTGATCACCTGATTTTTGACAAAGAAACTAAAATTATACAATGGAAAAAAGAAAGCATCTTCAACAAATGGTGCTGGCATAACTGGATTCCCCATCTGTTAAGGTTTCTACTATAACCTTGATAAGATTGTTGTTATATTACATGGGAAGTTTTATGTCAAGCTTCATCGACTTAACACAATATTGTCAAGATTAAACTTTATGCAGCAAGGAGTATAATTGACAGGAAATTTAAGACCCTGGGTTTAAGTGAATAAAGAATTATTTATTTTCCACAGCTGCTATACATTTTATGAGTTTATCAATAGTATATTAAAGTTCTTATATCTCCAAATCTGAACATAAAAGTAGTATTAGAATGATCATATCTTTTTCATCATTCTGGATCTGGTTCATATGTTGTTACAACATGGAGACATTTCTAATTCTTTAACAAAACACATTTTACTCTGGATTTTCAATAGTTTATTTCTTAGGGCTCATGTACTTTTCTGATTAGATCCTTGTGACTATACAACATTGTCCAATTGGACTTTGGTATTTTTCTGGTAGGGATTGTTTCTATACCTAATGTTGTCCTGCAAAGCACCATTACATTTGCTGACACATGAAGTCTAAATAATTTCTGCTGAATATTGTATATTAGAAAAAGTATTAGATGTTGGAGTTCAATGTAATTAATAGTTGAAGACAATGTCCTTTAGCGTCAGTCCTAGGAGCTTTTCTGTCTTATTTGCATTTGCATAGGCACAGTAGAATTTCAAACTTCTACGATGAGTGTAGTTGTTTTTTATTTTTATTTTTTACTCTTTACTTTTACTCTGTGGGGGCCTGACACTCAGCTCCAAAATAAATACAAGCAGATTTACTCTTATTTGTAAATACCAGTTAGCTTGTTTCTAGGCAGCTTTTTCTTATCCTAAATTATCCTATCTACTTTTTGCCTTTGGGCATTTACTTTTTTCTTTCCTTCTTATTTTGTATGCGGCTATATGTTTGGGTGTCTGGGCCCTGACCGTCTCCTCTCTTCATTTTCTTTTTTTCTCTTTCTATTTATTCTTTCTGACTGGAAGCCCCACCTACCCCTCTCATACATAGTTACTGAACATTAAGATCTTTATTAGACCAGTCAGATATTTTAGACAGACAAAGTAACACAGTTTCACAGAGTTAAACAAATGCAACATAAAAGAATGCAGCATATCTTTGCAGATATTTCATAGCATAAATGAATATAACCCATCTTCAACTAATATTCCACATTTTCCTTTTTTTGTCTAAATAAAAATGAAAATTTTTACTTTTAACAGTGTAAAAATTGCTTACAACAAAACAGTTATCTAGTAAGAATTGCATTTACAATATTCAGACCATATGCATTTAGTAAATTAACAGAAATACTCCATTGTCCATCATATTTTAATGATTCCAATGTTTTATAGATAATTTACTTTCTATTAAAACTAAGGAAAACTTTTTACTTTAATTATTTAGTATTTAACATCATAAAAGATCCAAGAAGTATGTAACTACCAAACAACAGAGGCATCTGGCTGACTGGACATTCACCCAAAGTCCCTCTGCAACAATGGCAGCTCCATCGTGAGCCTACAGGGCTAGAATTTTCAGAGGACTTTTCAGTAAAACAGGAAATTTGAAGGCCTTTCCTCCCTTGTACTGGCAAAGTTCATCAGATGCTTTCCTCTGTGCCCTGCATAATATCAGACAGACTCTTCTGTAAAGTGGGAATTTTGAAGAACTGTCCAGCTGTTGCTGGAGTTTCTTGTCCTGCCAGGTCCCACTGCTGCTTGAGCCCTGAATAAGCACACAGAGCCATATTATTATAAAATGGTGTACTGGTTGCTAGGGCTTCTTACTCTCTCTCTCTCTCTCTTAATTATTAAGCCATTTCTATTAATCTTAGTATTTCCATGTGGTTTTATCTCCCAAAGAAGGGTCCAGAACTGCTATTCCTTCCTCAGCTACATGGTATCTCTTTACTGTCTCTCTCTGCCTGCCTTTCCCAGAGTTCTCCTCATCTCCTAGGTCTGCCTATTTTCCTGCCTCTAATGGCCAAAGAGTATTTTTTGATTCAGAAACCAATAAGAGAAACATATATACAGAACAACATCCCACATCAACGTGCATTATTTTGGAAAAGTTCAGCAGTTTTTTTCCTATGTGTCCTGCATATGCACTTTATACAGCATACTGTCAGCAGTCAAGGTAAAAGCAATTTCTTTGCACAGTGGCTAGCCTTAACACAACAAAAGCAAACTCCTCAAGGAGTTTCTTCAATGCCCATCATCTTCTCTGTTGTAAATTGGTTCTGCCAGGAGCAGATGTGTCATATTGTCATGACAAATCAAAAGAAGCACATTCATACAACAAAAGCATCTGCTCAACTATGTTCATAGAAGCATTAATTGTAATAGCCAGAACCTAGATGCCCCTCAATTGAAGAAGAGATATAGAAAATGTGGTACATTTATACAATGGAGTACTACTCAGTTGGAATAAAAAAAATAGAATCATGAAATTTGCAGGTAAATGAATGGAACTAGAAGAAACCATCCTGAGTGAGGTAACCTAGTCTCAAAAAGACAAACATGGTACATACTCACTCATATATGGATTTTAGACATACAGCAAATGATTACCAGCCTACAATCCACACCAACAGAAGCTAGGAGACAAGGAGGATCCTAAGAAAGACAGACATTGTCCTCAGAGAAGGGGAAAGGGACAAGATCTCCTGAGCTAATTGGGATCATGGGGGAGGGGAGAGGGAGCTAGGAGAATGAGAAGGGGAGAAGAGGAGGGGAGAGGAGGACATGAGGGAGCAGGAAGATTGAGTAGGGGGAAGAACAGAAGAGAGCAAGATAAGAGATACCATACTAAAGGGAGACATTAAAGGTTCAAAGAGAAACCTGGCACTAGGAAAATGTTCATATATCTACAAGGATGACACCAATAAACAATCTAACCAATAGTGGAGAGGTTACCTTAAATGTCCTTCTCCGATAATGAGATTGATGACTACCTTATATTGCATCCTAGAGCCTTCATCCAGCAGCTGATGGAAGTAGAAGCAGACACCCACAGGTAAACACTGAACTGAGTTGAAATCCAGTTGCAGAGAGGGAGGAGTAATGAGCAAAGGGGTCAAGACCAGGCTGCTGAAACCCACAGAAACAGTTGACCTGAACAAGGGGGAACTCATGTTCTTCAGATTGATAACTGGGAAACAAACATAGGACTGATTCAGACCCCCTGAACATGGGTGTCAGTGAGGAAGCCTGGAAATCTATGGGGCTTTTGGTAGTAGATCAGTGTTTATCTCTAGCATACAAATGGACTCTGGGAACCCCTTCCACAGAGAGAGATACTCTCTCAGCCTAGACACATGGGGAGGGGCATAGAACCTGCTCCAAAGATTATGACAGATTTTGTAGGTCCCCCGTGGAAGGCTTCACTCTCCCTGGGGAGCAGAAAGGGTATTGGATAGTTAGTGGGGGGCAGGGGAGGAGGGGAGGGAAAGTGAACTGGTACTGACATGTAAACAATCTCGTTTCTAATTTAAATAAAAATGGGGAGATAAAGAGATAAAACAGGAAGGTAGAATGTTTTACTGAATGTAGACATACATGTGGGCTGTGATGGTTTTACAGCATGGAAAATGAATGAAGAAATAGCAATATATAGATAAATAAATCCTTTGGAGGAATAAAAACGCCCATGATTTTTTATAATCACAAGGCACAATATGAACAGAATACTTGTTCTATTTGAACTGAAAGAAATTAAAATCTCAAGGGAGTTACAACTGTATTCAAAATTAACTACATATAATTATTAAATAAAATTTCATATATATTGAAAAAAAGAAAAACCTTACATCTAAATGCAATGTTCTGTGTAGATCTTGAAGTGTTTGAAAATTATCTGTCTAAAATATACCTGTTTCATCTTGAAACAACATATAATATGACTACAAATTTGATTATTATAGATTAGCTACTAATCCCATTTCTTAACTATACATTGCACTCTAAATGAGCTGAATAAGCACACATACGCAGAAACACATATGCACTATACAAATATAAGTTTAAATTTGTATCAATATACCAAAATCCATGCCAATGCAAAATATTAGAGATTGATAGTTTTCTTTTTATCCTATATTCCTATATCCCCCTAAATGATAACAAATATCCATAATACCAAATAACCATAGACTACGCACACCTCAACATGAGGGACTGCATTAGAGGTTTGTAGCATAAGGAAGGTTGACAACCAGTGACTTAGAGTTTTCAGACTGTGTCTCTGACCTGGGGCAATGTGGATGTGATAAACACCTCAAGGCTGGGGTAGTCAAGGAAAACAAGTCTACAGAGTTTCTGTCTGACATTTTTGAGATTTAAGGAGTAATCCCTTTATGCTTTACCTTTAATGGCTCAACCCACTCATTCAAGCCCATAACATTGCTTGTCCATATTTTTTTCAGACCTGACTTAATCTATTTCTTGGCAAAACACACGCTTCTTGGAAAGTTGGTTCCATCTCTTTAAGAGATATACACTTATGTAACTGGGGTTTCTTTCATTATTATTATTATTATTATTATTATTATTATTTTGCATTCCAACTGTGTGACTTGGGATTCTTAATATCTCTTCAGTACTTTGGGGGACTGATTGCTTATGATATGTTTCTTGGACTTTATCATGTCTCCATGGGATTGCACAGCTCTTCAAGTGCCTGAGGATAGAAGTGGAAGAACCAAAATAATCTTTAGAATAGTCTAGTATACAGAGTTACTGCTGGCTGCATTTTTATACTTGCAATAATTTTTGGCCATCCAAGTTAGACAGGCTGTGTAAGATAGATGGCATGGCTTTGTGACTTTTGCTTCTCTACTATAGCTTACCTTGAAATATATTCAGTTCATGCAGATGTATCACATAAATCACATTGCCTTTATGCTCTGCACATTACCATCTGATACTAAAATTTCACATAGTAACCTTTCATGATACCCAGTAATATAAAAGTTTGGTAACAGTGAATCAACCTAACTCCATGATTATGGACTTGAGAGGTAGGATCTCCAAGGACAGGAATATATGAGTGATGACAATATTCCTACATAGTAGGAGATGCAGGACTCTTAGGCTACAAAAATTAAAAGCTCATCATAGAATCTTTAGCGGAAGTAAGTGGTTATCACACTGAAAGGGGAAAATAACTTCATCATGTTGTTATTTCAGGGATATAAAAATTGTTTCAGATTTATTTATTACTACTTCTAATCATTGCACATATCTATTGGCTGGATTTCATTTCTATAAACCTTTACTCATGTGTGGGCAGGACCTTGATGAAGAGATTAAAAATAATCACAGAAAATGGGCTGAGAGCAAAAACAACGTTTTTAGAGATTCCATCATTTGCTGGTTTGAATATCTCTTTGTTCCCCAGGTTACTTATCTAATAACAAGAAGTATTAATGCTTGTCATGACAGATTTATTGAGGGCATTAATTAACTGAAGAATCCAGTGTGCTACATAGATATTGTAAGAACATGTTATTATGAAGCACTGGAAGGTGTGCTTCGGAAACCGCCCCCCTCTCTAACTGCACCAGAAACATCCCATGATGATAGAAACAACACCTTTCCAAACCAGGTGTCTCTCCCTGGGTGACTCCCTCAGCTGCCTGTCTTTGGAAGATCCCTTGCCTTTGATAGAGAGTATTGTGTTTCCTCTGTAGAAGCCCTACATCTTGACAAATTGCTACCCCCACAGCCTATTCCTTGTAATTTCAGCCATTTGGCTTTCCTGTTCCACAGTGTACAATGCAGTTCTGTTTTGTGGCCATTGCTTCTGGCTTTTTTCTCAGAAAACTGAAAACACCCAGAAAGAATTTCCATAGGGAATAAGGTGTTTACAAAAGCACTTTGAGCAAGTTGCCATTGGGTTTTTTTATGCAAAATTACACCATCATATTTTCAATAAAGACAAAAAAATGCTATCAGCACTGCCACACTTCCCAGTGGTTGGTGACAAGAGAGCAATGTTGTCAGCTTGTTCAAGGCAAAGGCATTGCTGTCAAAGCTAGCCTGTGAGTCACCATTGTTCCCAGATGTAGAAACTGCTTCCAGAAGCACCTAAGTAGAAAGGCTGTCAGCCTTCTCACCTCTGAATAAGACAATAAAGAGTATAGAAAGCATGTTAAGGTAGCTGCCATAATTTCTAGATAGCTCAGTTCATTTTGTCAGCTTCTCCTCAATGGTTTTGGAGTTTCTCACTCCTAAGTCCTAGTTGCCTACAAATTTGTCAGTTGCTGAATTCCACCACATGAATTGATAATCACACAAAAGGACACAAACAAGTCTTACCTTGTGGGCACCATCCTTAATTAAGCTACCATTCCTTTATCTGTTGTGTCTTGAGAGCTTTGACTGATCAAGAGAAAGATGAATAGATACCCTTATAAATAGAGAACAAAGCTCTATTGGCTTTTATTAATCTAAGTAATTAAAGTGTTTATTCAATTACAGTGTTCTGCAGAAAGTAGCAGTATGTATTTGAGCCCTGTTCTGACTGCTGTAGAACTGAATCCATATCTGCAAATGAAGGTAGATTAACATACAGATTATTGCCACATTTGGAGCAATATAGTCTTCTTAGTCTAAGGTAAAATTCAGAGCTTTTATTTGATGTCCATCTCATGGAAAGGCACTATGAGATTTCCTTCTGGGGAAAGTATATCCATATCCAACTGCTGTGCCTCAGAATTTACCACCATAGCTATAAGCAATGCTTCCCAGAATGCTGCCAGCCATGGAGCAGTGACTAGATACAGGAATGGACATTTTGTTGGGACACAGGATTTCTCTACTAAAAAAGTGTTTTTAGAAACTCATCTTTCTGTCTGAGATGATCTATAGTTTGAGTATCAGGCCAAGCTTCTTCCTTGTTTTATTCCTCCATAGGTCAGACTATAGAACTATCTATAGACTCCATCTCACACTTTTTGCTTCCTTTTGTTCCTCCCAGATATTTTCCAACAAGTCTCTAAATGTTATATCTTTTAATTTCCTGTTATTTTACATTACCCAATGAGATAAAATGGCTTTAAAGAGACTGAAATTATAAATGGTATTGATTGAGCTTGAAGTTGTTTTTCTTAAGAAAAGTAACTGATTAAATCTAAACAAATAATAAATAAATAAATAAATAAATAAATAAATAAATAAATAAAATAATTCCAAAATTATTTTAAGGATCTGGAGATATAACAATAATAGAAAGAAAACTAGATACATCTCAGGGTTCAGTGATGTAGTCACCTTCTAGACACATATGACCAATGTCTAACTCTGTTGTTAACATTCTTTCTGGCTGAAGGAATTGTTTCTGCACTACTGTGAAATGCTGCTTTTGACCCTTGACACAAAGCCATTCCTCAACATTGTACATCACTGACCATTATATTATAAAATAAAATTTTATAGTTCCCTAGTAAATGAAATTGGGTTTCAATTACAAAATATAGGCTATGGATTTTTGTGGGAAAGTTATATCAAAATTTTTGAGCTATCAATAAAGCAACCATTTGTATAAGTTGACAATTTATTCCTTCCATGCAAAAAAATTCACTTTCTTAGATGCGTGTGTTGATACCTCGTTGTACAAATAAAGCCTGTCTGGGGGTCAGAGAATAGAGCTTGCCGCTAGGTAACCATAGAGGTCTGGAGGTCTGTACAGACAGACAGAAAGTGAAGTAGCTGGGCAGAAACAGGATATAAGCCAGGAGAAACAGGAAATCACTCTCTTGTCTGCTTAGATGCTAAAGGAGGTAAGGTGTTCTGTGGTTTGCTCCTTCTTCCTGATCTCTCAGCATTTCTCTTTATAGCTAACTCTGGCCTTTTTATTATCTAGACCAATTAGGAACTCCATTTACAGATGAGAAATATTTTCAATATTTATATGTGAGTATAACAACTGATTTTCTTTTAAAACATTCTATTAGATGAAAACTTTATAGTTTGTTATCATTTATTTATCCAAATAAATGTTTTCTGGAATTATTTTTTGTGCTGTCATCGTTTATCTGAGATTCAATCTTGTGTGTAACTGTTATCAAAAGCAATTTCACTTCATTTTTAATTTTATGAACTGCAAAGAGTCTTACTTTCAGTATCTGTATTTTAGAAATAATATATTTGCTTAAGATTATTATATATAATTCCTATCCTCTCTGAAAGGAAATGTGGCTACATTCCTTTCCCAATTTGAGAATAAAAATCCAAATCAAAATCTCTAAATAGAGGACTCATCCCTCCTTCTTAAAGAGAACAATATGTTTTCTTTGTTATTTTACTTTGGTAGTCATGTAGTGAATAAATTGTAAGCTAGAGTGACAATTTCAATATTTGTTTTCTTCATGAGTTGTATTTCACAAGCAGGTACACATGACAAGTAACATAACAAAGTATTTTGACTAAGAGTCAAGATTATTTTCAGTAACATACTTGCCACTGAGTTTTCAGGTCAACTACATTTTTGGCAATTCTAATCCAAACTTATTGTGAACAAGACAACTTTTGTTTCTTGATGATTGTAGATAGTTGAGATATATTTATGTTCCTGTTACCATTGGAAACTTATTTGTTTTATAGATTGTCTATTTGATAATGGTGGCTTGTACTGAAAACTGATATAAGTATAATAGGGCTACACGTCTACAATCTCAGCTTCTGCCAGCCTGAAGCCAATAGGTCCCAAATTCAAAGTCAGTCTAGATAATTTAGTGAGACCACCCACCCTCAAGAGTAAAATCAGGAAAACATGGAAAATGTCTCTTATTTTTTACTTAATTTTTGGTTTTCTTTTTTTTCCCAACTTTTTTAATTTGAATTAGAAACAGGATTGTTTTACATGACAATTCCAGTTTCCTTTTCCCACCCATCCTCCCCTACCCCTGACCCCAACTAAAACCTTATCTGTCACATATCTTTTCTGCTCCCCCTGGATGTTGAGGCCTTCCATAGGGTGTCATCAGAGACTTTCGTATCCTTTGCCATAAGGCCTAGGCCCACACCCCATGTGTCTTGGCTCAGGGAGTATTCCTCTATATGGAATAGGCTCCCAAAGTCCACACCTATGGTAGGGATAAATACTGTTCAGACCCCATGTTCCTGGGGTCTGGATCAGTCCCATGCTGGTATTCCAGCTATCAGACTTTGGAGCAAGAGTTCCCGAATGTTCAGGTCAGCTGTTTCTGTGTGTTTCACCAGCCTGAACTGGACCTCTGTGCTCTTCACTGGTCCTTCTCTGCATCTGGGTTCCAGTTTAGATCGGTGATTAGTTATGGGTGTCTGCTTCTACTTCCACCAGCTTCTGGATGAAGGTATTAGTCAGTCATCAATCTCATAATCAAGGGAGGGCTTTTAAGGCAGCCTCTCCTCCATTGCTGAGATAGTTAGCTGGTGTCATCTTTGTACATCTCCAGACATTTCCCTAATGCCTGGTTTCTCTGTAAACCAAAAATGTCTTCCTCTATTATGATATCTCCATTCTTGTTTTCGTGTATTATTCCCCTGACTCATACTTTCTGCTCCCTCATGTCCTTGGCATCCCTCTTCTTCTCTCCTTCTCATTCTCCTAGCTCCCTTCCCCCTCTTCCCATGCTCCCAATTTTCTCAGCAGATCTTGAACCTCTTACCTTCTCCAGGGGACCATGTATGTCTCTCTTAGGGGACTCCTTGTTTAATAGCTTCTTTGGCAGTGTGGATTGTAGGCTGGTAATCCTTACTCTATGTATAAAATCCACATATGAGTGAGTATATATCATGTTTGTCTTTTTGCGATTGGGTTACCTCGCTCAGAATGGTTTCTTCTAGATCCATTCATTTTCCTGGAAATTTCAAGATTCCGTTATTTTTTCTGAGTATTGAGTAGTACTCCATTATGTAAATGTACCACATTTTCTCTATCCATTCTTCGGTTGAGGGGCATCTAGGCTGCTTCCAGTTTCTGGCTATTACAAATAGTGCTGTTATGAACATCGTTGAACATATGTCCCTGTTGTATGAATGTGCTTCTTTTGGGTCTATACCTAAGAGTGGAATTGCTAGATCTTGTGGTAGACTGATTTCCATTTTTTTGAGGAGTTGCCATACTGATTTCCAAAGTGGCTGTACAAGTTGGCACTCCCACCAGCAGTGGAGAAAGTGGAGAAGTGTTCCCCTTTCTCCACATCCTCTCCAACATAAACTGTCATTGGTGTTTTTGATTTTGGCCATTCTGACAGGAGTAAGATGGTATCTCGGAGTTGTTTTGATTTGCATTTCCCTGATGGCTAAGGATTTTGAACATTTTCTTATGTGTCTTTCAGCCATTTTAGATTCCTCTATTGAGAATTGTCTATTTAGTTCTGTACCCCACTTTTTAATTGGGTTGTTTGGTGTTTGGGGGACTAGCTTCTTGAGTTCTTTGTATATTTTGGAGATCAGCCCTCTGTCAGATGTAGGGTTGGGGAATATCTTTTCCCTGTCTGTTGGCTGCTGTTTTTGAGGCTGGCCCTAGCTATTCTGGAACTAGCTCTTGTTGATCAGGCAGATCTCAAACAGAGATCTGCCTGCCTGTGCTCACAAGTTCTGGGATTAAAGGCTTGCAACACTACTGCCCAGCAGAAAATGCCTCTTGAAATTATGCAAAAAGTAATGTCCAAAGGGTGATAATGTGTCTGTTTCTTATTTTACAGACTACCAAAAGCAGATACAGAGAAAGATTCAAGTATGCTCCTCATCTTTTTATGTATTAAGTTAAAAGCAGTTAGGATATTAACTACTTAAAAGTATAAAAATACTTTAATTTCATTACCCAATACGTACATGGAAATTTCTTTTTAATATATATCAATACCAAATCTATACATTTGAACTCTCATTTCCAAATTTTTCTTTGGTTTGGAATAATATCAACCATGTGTAACAGGTGATAGTCATATTAATCCAACTGGCAATTAAACAACAGATCTGACATGTATCCTAGGACCTAGGTTTCTGACTCTCTTTGTTAAGTAGTTCCTGCTTCTATTTAAGTGTTGATGAAACATCATAGAGTAAGGTGCACAAGTCATTCTGATGTGGTAAAATAAATGTTGACTTTGCACATATTTTAGTATTTGAATTTGGGATCTTTTCCTGACCACCAATTCTGACCTTGGCTGCAAACTTGCTACTTTAGCTGTCACTATCTCTTCTCCTGCAAAGTCTGTAAAGTGAGTGCTCCTATTTGATAATTCCCAGGAGTAACTATTAGTTGGTGATTCTAGTTTTAAACACATCATTCTTATGGCTTATGTCTTTGTTCCTGTTCTGTTTGTCTATATTATCCTAATCTTTGCTATTGAATAAATTGTTTATGAACATGCTAAACATTGAAAACAGTAAAATTTCTTCAGAACCACATATTTCTCAATCTAATCAGAGACTAATGAATTCCACTTTTTAAAATTTAATAGTTGTTTTCTCTGATATTCTGGTTCCAGCCAGCAATTGCGCATGTGAGTATAATGAGCGAGTAACACATTTTCCAGTTCTTCTTTAATTTTATGAACTGTAACTTGATAATGGCAGCGGTAAGATGAGTTTTCCTGATTTCTCTTCTACTTTTCTCTTGCTTCTGTTTCTCACAGGAAAGCAACATTTCTTTTCCAGATGATCAAAGCCCATTGTTTGAAGACTTACAACGTTCAAGGCCTGAATGCTATGAGTGCCACTGACTGCCAGGGCTCCTGAAAAGAGTTCAACTGAATTTGAAGGCTTATACAGATTCTTTTTCTCTCCTCCTTCACATAACACTAAAACAGTAATTAGAGCATGGTATGAATATATTAGCTTTGTTGTGAATGCCCTCCAATGTTCAATAATTAGTCAGTGAAGTTTGATTAAAACAACAGTGTGTTAAATTTGTGAAAACTTTAGAATCATATAATTTTCTTCCTATTGTAGATGCAAGCTCTTTTGTGGAGGAACAATTTTAATTATTACATTAATCATTGCATTTTAGTGAATAACATACTTGTCTAAGGTTAAGTATAGCCTTGCCTGGACAAAACAGAGAAATCAGAATTATGAATATGTTAAGATTATTAATATCTTAATAATAAAATATTATTATATCTTCAATACACAGATCTTTCAAATTATTATGCATCCTCTTCTGAAGGCAATCAGCATTTGCTAAAGTTAGGGATATGAAGACTTTATTTGCCTGAGGGAACACAAGGACCATGCAAGAGACTGAGGCAGTTGAGCAATTATACAGCATTTTGAAAGCACTCTGTGCTGCTCACAATTGGATTTTCATTCCTAGAAAACATTTTTTCATCATAATAGCAGGATACTTTTCTTAAATCTCATTCATCTTTGATTCTTTATTCCAAGAAAATTTACTCAGTTCCACAAAATGTGTGTGTGTGTGTGTGTGTTTTCTGAAAAACTAATGCTTACATCAGAGTTTGAAAATTTGGTCTTAGGTTTTTTCTTTTTAAATTTAAAACACATAGAATAAACTTGTAAGGAAAACTCATGAAAACAATGAATGTGCTGTGCCAATTGCATGCTACAAAGTTTATCCACATTATTTCTGCTACATGGTCATGAAGAGAGGAAATGAAAGTGGGGTTGGGTAATATACCAGGAAACAGCAGAAGGCAACTTGCAGTCTTCATTTCTCTGGGTATACAGAAGAATCCAAATGGGAAAAGTAGATGAATAAATACAATTTTTAGTTAATCCTAAAATCTCATTACAGTTTGCAACAATAATCTCTAGAAATACAATTCATTTGCCAGAATTGTTAATAAGAGTAAAACTGACGAAATTAAAAATTAGAATTCTCCCTTCTGCTGATTCCTATGTCCTCACAAATATAATTAGAAATAACACAGAAGACAATGAAAACAAGGAAATCTCAAAATAGGTAGTAATTTCTCACAATGGTTAATGGGCTGTTTTTAAATATAGCTACATGTTTGTGTTTCCTTCATGAAATTTGGTTATGTTCTATGTTTATCTTTAACAGACTGTCTAGCAAGTGGTGGGATCTCTAAGTGAAAATGATAACATGGCAGTTCTATTATCTACGCTTCTTATTCATTCTGGAATATAGCAAATAACTCCATCCCTTTCCTATATATGAAAGAGAAATAAAGAAGGGAGTTAAATTACTGATTTACTTAGAATGAGCCCAGACTCCTTTCCAAATGCATAGCCTATTAAGTGACTGAAGTCATAAAAAGAAGTTCCAAATTCAAATGAAATCAGCTGATTTCCACGTTCAGTATTGATTATGTGTGTACCTATCCTTCACAGGTACCTTCTCCTGCTCACTTGTTAGTAAAATCTGGGGACAAGATTAAATGGCCTTTAAAAAGTTTCAGCTAAGACAGTCTATGAATTTGTCATAACATGGAATCCTCTCTGGGACTTTGTTCCAGGTCCTACAGAGCACTGTTACCTTAAGACTTTTATATGGATCATATAATCACCAAACAGCCCAGTGAAACAGATGCCTTTATTAGCTGTGTCTTATGGAGAAACTGAGGCTTAAGGATTTATGTGTCTTGTGTAATTATACATGCTTAGGGGACACAAGAGTTTAACTTTTAAACCAAGCCTTCTGGCCTCAGTCTGTCAGCTTAAACACTTGCTTTGTACTTCATCCCTTCCATGTTCTTCATAAGCCAATCAGGACCTGGAGGTCTGAGATATGTGAAACTTGTATTTTTATCAGATTTACTTTATCCCTGCAAAGATGGTTGTTTGTCCATTACGTCTATCTGGATAGTGCTATAGTGAGTCATTCTTCCTCTTTGGCTTCAGCTGTCATTAGGGATGGTATGTCTTATGCAATGATATTTTTGCTGAGTATTTTTCAAGGACTAACCATACAGCCACTGAACATGGATCCGGGAGGTGGGGGTACTCATGGAAATTATAAATAACAGACAAGGGAGAGTCTTTGTGTTGAAATTATAGGTATGTCTCTTCAGGTGAAAGTCAAAGTAAGGATGAATTAACTGCCAAAGTAATTTCAAAAAGGTGAAATTCAATGATATTGCAGTTGTTAGACCAGGTGTTAAAATGTTATTGGGTGTTAATTTAATTTTCATCCTGTCAACACTCATCTGAACTGTAACAGCTGCTAAATACGGTTCCACAAGAGCAAACCATTCTCACAGCAGAAGCAGATGCCTAATCAATAGGGCCAATAGAAATGTATGGCTCAGCCAGGCAACTGCATGACAGTGAGTGAATCCCCCAGGACTCCCTCTAACCTGAATGGTAAAGAAGTTTAATGATAGTATGCCCATTCAAGCAGAAATAACAAGAATGGGAGGCTGGGAATGCTGGACTGGCTTCCTATTTATTTCTTTTCTATGTTTTTTATATGTAATTTTTCATGACCTTGCATTGGGCAATACCCAGGCTCTCTGTTCTTCTGAGCGTTAAGATGTATTGTAGAAGTTGTTTCAAGTCTGTTACTATTTTTACTCCTTTTATCATCTTATAGGGCTTTCACAGGTCATGTCTAAAATCACTTAGAGAAACAGGACTTACATCCATGTAGATTCTAATATTAAGAAACATTAATGATGCTGCACAACTGTTAACACTAATAAGAATCTGCATTATAACTCAGGTGGATGCTAATGAGTGACTTCCCATCTCATGAAGAGTAATTTGGGGTCTGATTAGTTTCTTGATAACTGCCATTGAACACATTGAGATATGCAATCTCCCCTTACCTTAGTTTCAAGCAGAGGGGTAGATTAGTATACTTACAATTTTATCCAGACCAAAATTCTATATTAACGTAACACCACAGTGAGCTGGTCTGATGTGCCAGGGAGTCATTAAACATGTAGGGGAGTTAGAGGACCCTAGAGATCTAACATGATCAGAATATTTCGGATTTCTTAGTAGATGAAAACAACTGTGTATTTACATAAATAGAAAACAAATATGGCACAAGTGTTAAAATAAAAAGTCAAATGTTTAGATAGGAAACAGATCACTTGGAAATTTTCCTTTTGCAGATAATCAAGGGAAAGGTGCCTATGGTTGCTTGTGTTGAATGTTCTGCTAGAGAACGCAACCTTCCTGTCTGTATACTTGGTGAAGTATGTAACAGGCTGAAACAGAACACAACAAACACGCAGGTGAAATCTCAGTATCTTCAAAATAGAATCTCACTGTCATTCTCTCTGCATCTATATAGCTACCAAAAATTTGCTATCTAGGGAGTAGGTAATAGTAATCCTGTCACCATTCTGCAAATGAGGGACCAAGACAAACTTTAAAGAAAATGGTCATTTTGAAAGGATGAAGTCTTTGACACACAATACTATGTAGAGTAAATGACTAGTCCTTAAGCCTTTGAAACTGGAGGCAAAAATCATTACTGGTTATGTTAAGCACTGCAACACATGAAGTAGGTTACATTTTGTGTCAAGTATTTGAGATTGTGAAGCAGGCAATGTTGATTAGGTATTCCTTCTTTCTCCCCTTTGTCCTCTAGTTATGCCTTTCTCCCCAATAGCTTATATTTCTCATCAGTAAGAAATGAATGTAGATGGAACAATTTGGGGAATGGATTTTGAGCAATTGCAGAGAAGAAGGATGGGCTTACAGGTTAAATTGGGTTTCTCAGTGTGTTAACACATTATCAAGCTCATTTATAACCTGCTTTCTTGTGGATGCAAATGAATTTCATTATATAATTTATATAAAAAGATAATAGATTAATGAAAGTTATTATTTTTTTACTTTCACTAATTAGGTTATTACTACATGAGATTAGTTAAATTGTAAAGCTTTTAATGGAAAATTGATGCAGCTATTCCAAGTCCTGGAAATCTTATTTCTTTGTTCTTTTAGTGGAATGCATGCAGTGTGTGTGTGTGTGTGTGTGTGTGTGTGTGTGTGTGTGTGTGTGTGTGTAACTATATATTCATTCATCACCAAAACTCAACATTTAAATTAAATTAAAGAAAAATTAGTAAGATGATGATTTTTATAATTAATGCATTTAGAATAACAAACCTAATAGAGAAATTAATGGCTCATTTTTCTTAGTGCTGGATGATTTTCTAGGGAAAATACAATTTGTGTCTACTTATTGAGCCTTGAGTAAACTTTTAAGCACAGCACTGTGCAATGTCAGGTACCTCTTTTATCTTGATGATTGCAGTAAATCCTGTGGTTGTTGGGAGAATGGGTAAGCAAATAACACTGAACAAAGGGGCTAGAGATATTAATCACTTATTCTCCAAACATGAGACACAGCTATCTTCTAAAGCTTAAATTGGTTAGTTCATCTAGTGATAAGATATCAAGTCCATTCACTTCCCTTCTTGCACGTCATTTACTTGGGTGTTAGGGTTTGCTATGAATATTTTGATACTATGTTATAATAATGTGTTCCCCATGCCTATTGTCATAGAGCTGCTTTTATTTCCCCCGAGGAACTTTTTTTTTTTGCAGATTTTTTTAATTTAAATTTGAAACAAGATTATTTTACATGACAATCCAGTTCCCTTCTCTCTCCCATCCTCCCCTACCACCACCATGCCCAACTAAAACACTACCTATCACTTATCCTTTCTGCTCCTCCTGGATGGTGAGGCCTTCCATAGGGTGTCATCAGAGTCTATTGTATCATTTCCCCCAAGGAACTTTAAAGATCCAAATATGATACTTTCACTCATCTATGCTCCTTCTTTATATCAATGCCTAAGTTTCATCTTTCCTATAGATTGGGGTTGGCCTCCACTTTGGAATGTGTGTAATAAATTATTTAACATTTGCCCTCCTCAAAAAAACCTTTACACTTATCACAGTACCTGTAGGTTACAGTTGAATTGAACAGAAATTCCTAGATAATCCTTCATATTTAATTAAAAAGCTTATCCACATTTGCTAGTTGGAAGGAAATGAACACAAGGAGATTAAGATTTACTCACGATCTATGGTCTCCTGAAACTTTGGAGTCCTCATTTACTGAGTTTTTCTAATACTCTTCTGAAGGTAATCCTATAATCCTTAATCTTAAGTGTAGCCTATGGGCAGTGAAAGCTGAGACACACATCTATACACAAGTCTTGCATTTTAAAATATTGGATCTTACATTAATCCTGTTACTAACAAATTCAGAAAAGGTACTCATATAATTGTGAATATATAAACGATTTCTGAGAACTGTTCTCATTTTCATATTCTGGCACATTATGGTAAAATTGAAGTGTATTTTTAAGACATAGGTATACTGTGCAATCTTGCTTTGTCGTCAAGCACCTTGAGATAGCAGATTTACATGTGCATGTGGGTATAGGATGTGTGTGTATTTACATACATATATATTATTTGTGATTATTGATGCCTTCCACAGAGAAGCTCCATGAAGACATGGAATATTGGATATTTTCTTCTCTTTGATGTATCCCACCTCTTACAATAGAGCCTTGGACAGCACTGGGATGTGGACAGAATGACTGAATGAACAGGGCTTAACCCAGAACATAGTCTCAACCTTTGAGCACCCAACACCTACCTTACATGATTCCTTTCAGTTCCTTGAACATTAACTTTTGATAATTTTCTGGAACTTTCTTCATTCAAATTTTTCTTTGGTCATTTCTGTACTTTGCCTTTTACTGAAAAGCATTAATTATATACTAATATAACACATCCTACTATTATTGCAGGATGATGACTTGTTACATTTTTTATTTTTGAGGAATTGTTTGTAGGACAGACAAAACTATCTTTACGATGTATTAATGTTCTGTGTTCAAATTCAACAGTCTATTTTTAGGACTCCTACTTGTGAGATGCACTTCGGCAGTCATAGATGAATGATTCAGATAAACTACACTCCAAATGGAATAATATTGTGTGGACTAACTGATGTCTGAGAAAGAGGAATTTTTCTGTGGAGCAAATACTCAATTATAAATGATGTAACTTTTCCAAAGCTATAAGCACTATTCATCAGTATCTTACAATTTTGACACTGAATCTCAAGTCTTAAGACCGTACTTATGGCAGATCTTTCAATCACTTTAGAGGTCTTTTTGTTTTGTAAAATATAACACATTTTCCCACATGCAGATACTGAATATTTACTTTAATAGCCAAAATGGTGAAATTCTAATACCTAGAGTTTCCAAGATCCCAAGAATCAAGTAACTGGGTGCATTACTAAGTGATTTAAAAATATGCTTTATTGAAGAAACTATACTCATTGCATGTGATTGTTCTGAAAAGTTTGGACTATAGAAGTAGAATGTGTATTAGTTTACAGTTGCAAGGGAGAAAAGACAAAAAAGCTACACAATTCACTATAAGTTCTTAGAGGAAAAGAAGGCTAAAAATAATTTGTATAAACTTCACATGATATATAAGACATTTCTGAATTCCATCTAGAACATAGCCATTGGTTACAAAATCTGATTTGAGAAGGTAAAAGAGGACAATTCTTCTGCAAACAAAGTAAGAGAAGCATATTGACTTTAGAAAAACACGTTATCACTAAGAAATCAAAAGCAATGGGACTTTGGAAAGTCAATCAGCAGTCTAGTCAGATAAGAATTTTTTTATATTCTTGGCTGTTTGTACCCTTTATAGAATGGTAACATTTTCATTGTGAATCAATTCTTGTTTCTTTATTCTATGTCATAATATAAAGAGGACATATTACAATTCTGGACTCATACACATAGTGCTTTCAGAGACCACCGAAATCCAGGATATCTCCTGAAATATGTAAATAAAAGCATAGACTTTAATAAAAATTGTTTTTGTTCTTGATCAATGTTCTTTAATGGCTATATTTAGCATCAGTGTGAAACCTAGTTTTCTCATCTGAGGTGAAGAATCATCTTGCCCCAGATCACTCAGGTCTGCAATTGTAGCACTTTGGGAGAAGGAGAGAGAAAATCCAGAGTGTGATGTCATGTTGGGTTCTGGAGGGACTAGGACTCTGCTGAGATCGCTGGGATACTCTGCCCCCAGGCAGAGCAGAGTGCAGAGAGTTCAGAGGTGAGCTGCTTTGTCCCTTGACTTGGGCCCAACTTCTGCCTTCCCACTCTGGGAACTCCTGCCCAGGGGTCTGCAGGCAGGTCAACTTGGCCCCTGAGACAAGCAACCCAGAGTCTGCTGAGATCTCTAGTCCTGCTCTAGTCCTGCTCTCACCCACCTGGAGATCGAGTGCCTCAAACTTGCCTGCACCCTCCTTGAGACCCATCAGAATATGGGAGCCAATTGCACCCACCTGAAGAGAACCCAGGACCCATACACACCAGGAAAGGAAGAGACACCACCTGCACCCACTGGAATAAGAGATGGGAAGACAACAATATAAGAACACATCCAACAACAGGAAAAGAAATATGATACCACCAGAGTCTAAGGAGTCTACACCAGCAAGACATGAACACTCCAACACAGATGATGCAGAAAAGAACAACTTAAAAACAACTTAATGCTTCATCCCTGGGATGCAGGGTTTGTTCAACATTTGAAAATCTGTTAATATAACCAACCATAGTAACCAATTGGAGAAGAAAACCACATGATCATCTCACTAGATGCTGAAAAAGCCTTTGACAAAATCCAGCATCCCTTCATGATAAAGGTCCTGGAGTGATAACAGGAACATACGTGAACATTATAAAAACAATATACAGTAAGCCAACATCAAACTGAATGGAGAGAAACTCAAAGCTATTCCTCTAAAATCAGGAACAAGACTAGGCTGTCTACTCTCTCCATATCTCTTCAATATTGTCCTTGGAATTCTAGCTAGAGCAATAAGACAACAAAAGGAGATCAAGTGGATACAAATTTGAAAGGAAGAAGTCAAGCTTTCACTGTTTGCAGATGATATGATAGTCTAAATAGGTGAACCTAAAAACTCTACCAGAGAACTCCTACAGCTGATACACACCTTCAGCAAAGTGGAAGGATACATGATTGACTAAACAAAAAAATCAATATATGGATGATAAATGTTCTGAGAAAGAAATCAGTGAAACATCACCCTTGACAATTGACACAAACAACATAACATACCTTGGAGTAACACTAACCAAAAAAGTGAAAGACGTGTATCACAAGAATTTTGAGTCTTTAAAGAAAGAAATTAAAGAAGATAGCAGAAAATGGAAGGAGTCCCCCATGTTCTTGGAAAGGTAGGATCAACATAATAAAAATGGCAATCTTGCCAAAATCAATCTACAGATTCAATGTAATCCCCATCAAAATCCCAGCACCATTATTCACAGAACTTGAAAAAACAATTCTCAACTTTTTTTGGAAAATCAAAAGACCCAGTATAGCCAAAACAACCCTGTACAATAAAAGAACTTCCGGAGGCATCACCATCCCTGATTTCAAGCTCTATTATAGAGCTATAGTCCTGAAAACAGCTTTCTATTGGCACAAAAATACACAGGTAGACCAAAGGAATCTAGTTGAAAACCCTGACATTAACCCCTGCATCTATGAATGCCTGATTTTGGACAAATAACCCAAAGCTATACAATGGAATGAAGAAGAATCTTCATCAAATGGTGCTGGCATAACTGGATGCTGGCATGTAGAACACTGCAGATAGATTGATGTCTATCACCATGCACAAAACTTAAGTCCAAATGGATCAAAGAACTCAACATAAATCCAACCACACTGAACTTATTAGAAGAGAAACTAGGAAATACCATTGAACGAACTGGCACAGAAGACTGCTTCCTCAACATTATGCCATTAGCAGACATTGAGATCTGCATTTAATAAATGGGACCTGAAACTATGAAGCTTCTGTAAAAAAAGGACACAGTCAACAAGACAAAACAACAGACCATGGATTGGGAAAAGATATTCACCAACCCCACATCCAATAGAGGGCTGATCTCTCCAAAATTTACAAAGAACTCATGAAGCTATTCTCCAAAGCATCAAATAATCCAATTGAAAAGTGGGGCACAAAACGACATAGACAATTGTCAATAGAGGAATCTAGAATGGCTGAAAGACACATAAGAAAGCGTTCAACATCCTTAGCCATCAGGTAAATGCAAATCCAACTAATTCTGAGATACCATCTTACTCCTGTCAGAATGGCTGAAATCAAAAACACCAATGAAAGTTTATGCTGGAGAGGATGTGGAGAAAGGGGAACACTTCTCCACTGCTGGTGGGAGTGCCAACTTTCACAACCACTTTGGAAATCTGTATGGCAATTCCTCAGGAAAATGGGAATCAGTCTACCAATAGATCCAGCAATTCCACTCTGAGGCATATACTCCAAAGAAGCACATTCCTACAACAAGGACATCTGTTCAACTGTGTTCATAGTAGCATTATTTGTAATAGCCATAACCTAGAAACAACTGAGATGCCCCTCAACTGAAGAATGGATAGAAAAAATGTGGTAAATTTACACAATGGAGTACTACTTAGCGGGGGCAAAAAAAGGCAATGGAATCTTGAAATTCACAGGCAAATCAATGGAACTAGAAGAAACCATTCTGAGTGAGGTAACCTAGACACAAAAAGACAGGCATTGTATGTACTCAATCATATGTGGATTTTAGACATAGAGTAAAGGATTGGCAGCCTGCAGCCCAGGCTGCTGGAGAGGCTGGTAAACTAGGAGGACCCTAAGAGAGACATACATGGCCCCTTGGAGAAGGGGAAATGGACAAGATCTCCTGAGAAAATTGGGAGCACGGGGTGGGGGGAGGGAACTAGGAGAATGAGAAAGGAGAAGGTGAGAGTTGAGGAAGACATAAAGGGACAGGCAGTGTGAGTTGGGGGAAGAACAGAAGAGAACCAGATAAGAGATAATTTAACAGAGGGAGACATTATAAGTCCAAAGAGAAATCGTTCACTAGGGAAATGTCTGGAGAGCTACAACGATGACACCAACTAACAATCTAAGCAACGGAGGAAGAGAAGCTACCTTAAATGCCCTCTCTTGATAATGAGATTGATGACTAATTCATATGCCATCCTATAGCTTTCATCCAGCAGCTGGTGGAAGTAAGAGCAGACACCCACAGCTACAGCTAAACCTTGAACTGAAGTGAAATCCAGATGCAGAGGAGCACTGATGAACAAAAGGTCCATACCAGGCTTGTGAAACCCACAGAAACAGCTGACCTGAACAAGGGAAAACTCTTGGTCCCCAGACTGATAGGTGGGATACCAGCATGGGACTGATCCAGACCCTCTGAAAATGTGTGTCAGTGAGGAGACCTTGGAAATCTATGGGGCCTCTTGTAGTGGATCAGTACTTGTATCGGGCATAGGAATGGATTTTAGGAGCCCATCCCACATGGAGGGATACTCCCTGAGTCTAGACATAAGGGGTTGGCCTATTCCCTATCCCAAAGAATATGACAGACTTTGATGACCCCCTATGGAAAGCCTCAACCTCTCTGGGGAGCAGAAAGGGTATGGGATGGGTAGGGCGTTAGTTGTGGGGGGCAGTGTAGGAAGGGAGGGAGAGGGACCTGGGATTGACATGTAAAATAATTTTCTTTCTAATAAAAAAAGGGGGGGAAAATAACCTCTCTTTGTCTGTGTAAGACGTAGAGAAAATTCTGTAGCTTTTCCTGTCAAGAATTATGTGTTATGAGATTGAGGATGTTAGGAGCTTAGAAATGCATTATAGTGTCTGTTTATGAAACACAGATTGTTCACAACTGGTTCCTATAAAGCCAGGTAGCTCATCACCTTATCATTTACCTTTATCTTGTGGCTTCATATAACCTTAGGTGAGAGCAGTGACGATTTGGACCAATGATAGCCTGGTAAACACACACACACACACACACACACACACACACACACACACACACACACCAAATACACACACACACACACACACACACACACACACACACACACACACTATTCTGTAATATGTAGTATAATATATTTTGAAAGCATTTTCAAAATAAAATATACAATTTTAAAGCTCATGACACTTCATGATCTACCTACCAATGTACTTATTTCTAGCTGTAACTACCAGATGCATTGATCATCCTGTAAGAATCTAATTGATTTTTCTCAATATTTCTCATTATATATTAAGATTTTGTATAATTTTAAGTAAAATATAATAATGATATTTTGTTGTATTTTTTTAAAACCTGTGTATGGTGATATCTTGTTTATGATGTAATAAAGTTTGCCTGAAGATCACAGTGCAAAGCTAGCCACAGCCATAGAGGCCAGGAAGTGGTGATACATACCTCTTATCCCAACACTTAGTAGACAGAGGCAGATGGATCTCTGTGAGTTCAAGGACAACCTGGGCTATGTGAGCACAAATCAGTCTAAAAGAGAAACAGAGATCACACCTTTAATCCCAGCACTAGGGAGGTGGGGACAGGAGTGATACAGCTAGGGGCCGAAACAGACTATAAGGCAGGAGGAGACAGGACTGCATTGCAGTCTAGGCAGTCTGAGGAGCAGTGCAGTTTGGAAATACAATCAGAGGACATGACCACGTCTTCAGTCTGATCATGGGTAGAGGTGAGCTGGCTGCTTTGCCTCTCTGGTTTTCATCTTTGTCTCCAATATCTTTCTTTGTTTTTTTTTTTTATTATTCATGCTACATCTAGATGAATTTAGAGAAAAATTTTAATCTTTACAGTGTTTAAACTTACTGTATTCCACTTATGGTGATGATTCTTTTTTTTTTACCTAAGTGTTTATTTCATCCAATACTTTTATTTTTAAAATGTTTTTTAAGATAGTTTATTATCATAAATATTTATTTTGTTTTTGTGTGTATTTTTGTGTCTGTGTATATCTGCTACCTATATGTGGATGGTAAGCAGTCTAGAAGAGAACATTGGATCCCCTAAACCTGGAATTACAAGCTATTTGGAGTCACTTGATGTCAGTGCTGTGGACTAAGATTGGGAGTTTTAATAACACAACAAGTGATCTATCTTAACCATAGAGTCATATCTCCAAGATTCTGTTCAGTACATTCATAATTTCTACCACTTTAATCATAAACGTTTTAGTTAAATTTTATACATAGGATCTTTTTATTTTTGCTTTGCTTTTCCATTTTATAAGGTCTAAACATACAAATAAGTTATTGCATTTTGTAGATTTATTTTAAAACTACCTGCCTTGTTACATTTTCTTATTATTTTAATAAACTTGACTTGGCTGTATTCATTTTATATCTTCATGGACTCTCAGGGTTGCTTCTGATTGCCAAGTGTTCTTTTCTCCAACACACGAGTGACTCAAGCTGTATATATTTGCAGTATCTGATTTTAACCACCACACACTCTTCATCCTATTGACCCAGAGTGAAAATTGATACTCTTATCTGAAGGACTGTTCCCTTGAGTATATTTAAACCAGACCAATCTCTGTATTTAATCTGGTTCATCAGGAACCATTAGCTTTGATTGGTTTGTTTTTCTCCCCCTCCATCTCCAGACTTGATTTTATTGAGTTAACAACTATTTTCCCTTGAGAATATCTACTGCACGCCTGTTTCAAGTAATTCCAGTATCTTGCTTATAGAAATTGAACTCATCTTTTCTCTGCTTTAGTTTGATTTGAAGAACTGTAATGAATTCTGTATTTGCTCAAATTTGAAGGTCTGTGAGAATTAAACAGTCACTTGGATTTGTATCACTGTAGCATCACATTGATCAAAGCTTCCCTTCAATTCTGTATTATACAATACAGTTACAAAAGCATCATTTATTGAAGAACAACAAGGTTGTATCCACTAAAATCATGATTTGGCTACCATGATTCTTGGTACTTTTAAAAAACAAGTATTTGTTTATATTTTCAAAATATCAGAAAATTAGTAATCATTTTAGTATGCAGATGGGAGTATGAAGGAATTATTAAGAACAGAGTATCTCTCTGAAAATATGTAGAATTATACATTATTTAGGAAGTGATAACCCTGGAAAATTTCTATGAGACTTTTTCTAACAGTTATAAGAATGGTAAGTAAGGTGTGTTACAAGTGCATACATTTCATCTTTCTGTAAGGCTAAACCTCTCATCTGGATTTTGCTATAGTAATTTTGAGATGATTAGTAAATAGAAAACTCTGGAGTTATTATTCAAAACACACACATCTAGCTCTTTGAGTGTCAGTGACTTATGACCTTAAGTAAATATTGTACCTTTCCTGAGTTAAAATTGTTTATCACTTCAATAAAAGTACATTGCTCTGAGTGCTTTACAGAATGACTTGTGAGATTCAAGCTCACTTGAATCAGAAAGCCTCCTTGGAAAATGCAAATCAACAAAATGATACTCATTACTATGTAGTGGACTGCTTTTATTTTAAATTCATAAGGTGACTTTGTCCTTAGTTTCAAATTTCATATGGCAAGGAGCATTTTAGCTTTTCTAGCTTGTCTGTAAAATCATAATTGCTGTAAAATGGCTTTGATAATTGCATTGGCTACAATATTCTAAATAGTCCTCAGTTTCACATAAACTGTATTAAGGAGTGGTTATCCATTCATAAATATTAAGGAGATTTTACATAAATATTAAGGAAAAATAAGATTCCTGTATTTTCTAGGGTTATTAATGCTGTGATGAAACAGCATGACCAAAGGCAATGTGGATTCCATGTCCAGACTTAAAGTTCATTGAGGATAACCAAGGCAGACACTCATAAGGCCAGAAACCTGTAGGTAGCAGTTGATGCAGAGGCTATGGAAGAAGGCTTGTTTGATCCTCATATTTCTCTCAGTCTCAATCTGCGATTTTTATAGTACCTAGTACCACCATTTAATGAGTGGGTCTACCCACTGGGCCCTCCCACATAAATCACCAACTATGAAAATTTTCTGCAAGTTTGCTTACAATCTTATCTTACTGAGGCAATTTCTCAATTGAGGTTCCCTCCACTCTAGATGACTCTAGTTTACTTCAGGGTGACTTGAAACTTGCCAGCCAATTCCTTATTTGAATACCAATCCTTATTATGTATAAACTAAACTGGTCAGCTATATTTGAGACTGAACTCTAAGAAGGTTCCACATATGCTTGTACCAATATAGCACATATTACAGCTATTACATATTTTTCATGGGAACATAAGAATATGAAGAAAACTTAAACTACATCATGCTTTGATTTTATAGTAAAGACTGATAGTATCCTCTAGTAAATGTTTATGCCCAGAGACATATGCTATGATGAGTAATGAATGTTAACAAAAAATCAAAGTGTTAAATACTAAGACAAGCAGAGTCAAGACAATAAATGCATGACCAAAGAATAGAAGTGATTTTCTGAACTCTCTACTCTGCCAGAGGAGGAGGACATTAAGCAATAAAGATACTAGTGTTCATTTCTCACCTCCCCATTCACATTTGATTAAATCTAAACTTCTGGGGAATAGTAAAGTTTCCTGATAATATTAAGGATATGTAAGTAAATAAATCATATGCCAGTTTCCCTCTTCTTGTTAAAGGACAGTGAAAATGAAATATCTGCATAATCTTTATATGTACCAGTAAAAAATTGGGAAGAGAAATATCACACAAGCTTGAAGTGGCACATGTAATATGGACTGCATGATAGGAGACAACATCAGAATTTGATACTTCAAATTTTATTATCCTATCACCCACTGCATTGGAGCCTCTATCTTGGCTGATAACCATATGGACAGTGATAAAGCACAGTATGCTACAGTCTCCCATTTTACTTTCCCCTCAGCTTTCTTGATATGTTTAGGTAACACAGGAGGAAGACCAAGCAAAAGATGGTCCCTTAGCTTTCTTGGCATAAGACACTGATGTCCTTACTTTTGTGAGAAGAAAAGGGTTAGGATTGCAGTTATGTCATGTTAAAGAGAAGAAAGAAAATGAAGATTTTCTACTACAAAGATTGACAATTGTATACCTTCTATACTAGTCTTCATCATAAAAGAGTAAAAATTTCATGACAAGGAATACACCATAGTATCTCATTTATTACTAGTATCAATTTTTTCAGATAGAGTTCATTCTGTAATCCATGATGGCCTGCATCTAAAAATTCTTCTCCATTTGCATCCTTATTGCTTAGATTTCATGCATGCACTACCAGGCCTGCCTCACAGTACTTTGTTTATATTAATATAAAGCACATTCATAGAAAGATAAGGAAATTGAAAAATGGAATTACCATAACATTTTCCCTTATATATTTAGGATATACACTGTTAATATGAAAGAATAGTTTTAATACTATCTATTTCATTTAAGGTTTTTATTTTAATACTCACATATATACTATGTTTGTATACAATCTAACCCCATTCCCTCTCCTCCAATTGTTCCACCTCAACCACTTTTATTTTGCCAAGAATATGTTAAGTCTATCTTTAAATTTATTGTCCAATAAGTTCATGTAGTATTACCTGTATGTGCATGGAGTGTAAGACCATCTATTTGAACATTGATGGAGAGCCTCTCAGAGTCTTCATTCCTCCCCAAAGTGACTCTTCTTCTTCCAGTAGACACCAACAGCCAATAGTTCCCCAGCTATGATTAGAGAATCATGAGCCCTTCACACATCAATGCAAGGATGTTGGTTGACTTGATCTTGTGCAAGACTTGTACATGACGTGATAGCCATTGAGAGTTCACATGTGTAACTGTGATGTCCAGAAAATGTTTTGCTGTAGAAATCCACTCTCTCTGGATCTTACTATTATTTATCCACCCAATTTTAAACAATGATCACTGATTCTCCCAGAGTAAAGTTATGGAAATAGTAGTAAATTTTCCTTTTTTTCTCATCTTTATGCCCATGTATTAGCACATCTCTCAACCCTCTTTTCACAGTAGATTTCAGCTAATACAGAAACAAATAGCTAGTAAAGGTATGGAGAATACAGGGTTATTGCTTGTTCAGTTCTAAATGGCAATCCCATTTCATGCTTTGTTGCCAATGAGAATATTATACTTGCCCCATCCACTTGGACATTTCTATTGAAATCATACTAGTTTGGATTATCCATAGGTAGCCAAATTATTGATTTTTACAAGTGTAGCTTCCGATATTGCTAGGAGACACAATCTCACAGAAATTTCTGTGATCCTCTGGATCTTAAAATATTATTGCCCCTTATTCTGCAATGTTCCCTAAGCCCGAGGTTTAGGAAATGTATCCTGGGATTGGGTGCCAGAACCCTGCATTTTAATTGGTTGTGGTTTTCTGTGGCTGTTCATCTGCTATAAAGATAAATGTTGATGAGAGATGAGTGTACAAGGACAAACTTCCAATAGCTTTTATTTTTCTTATCCACTTAAGAAAAGTTAGAGACATTTCTATTGTGACTTATGTTTGTTTATGTAATGAATTTTTAGATTTAAAATTCCTTTAACTGTTAGCAGCTCCTAATTTTCTATCAGTGAAGGCATGTATAGAGGTAGTTTGACAGAAGTGGCTGCCTCTGAAAAGGTGGTACATTGAAGAACAGAGTCATGGAGAAAGGAGAATCTGCCATATCTGCTAATATAGTCTTGTGCTTTTATTTTTCAATTATCTTTTATAATTCCATATACTTACTGCTTGTATATTTTATTTGATTGTATTTCAATTCTACATCAATTGTGGTTAAATATTTGATTTGTTGGTAAATTTCATTTTTTTTGTAGAGAAATATGCTAATTAACAATAGGCATACAGAATCAGTCTACCAAAAGATCCAGAAATTTCACTCTTAGGCATATACCCAAAAAAAGCACATTCATACAACAAGGACATCTGTTCAACGATGTTCATAGCAGCACTATTTGTAATAGCCAGAAACTAGAAGCAGGCTAGTTGCCCCTCAACCAGAGAAAGGATAGAGAAAATATGGTACATTTACACAATGGAGTACTACTCAGGAGAAACAAACAAAAACAAACAAACAAACAAACAAAAAAACAATGGAATATTGAAATTTGCAGGAAAATGGATGGAACTAGAGGAAACCATTCTGAGTGAGGTAACCCAATCACAAAAAGACAAATATGGTATGTACTCACTCATATGTGGATTTTAGACATAGAGTAAGGATTACGAGCCTACAATCCACACTGCCAGAGAAGCTAGTAAACAAGGAGTACCCTAAGAGAGACCTACATGGTCCCCTGGAGAAGGGGAAAGTGTCAAGATCCCCTGAGCAAATTGGGAGCCCAGGAAGAGGGGGAAAGAGTTAGGAGAATGAGATGGGGAGAAAAGAAAGGAAGCAAAGAACATGAGGGAGCACAAAGGTTGAGTCAGATGAACAATAGAAGATAACAAGAATGGAGATACCATAATAGAGGGAGACATTTTCGGTTTACAGGGAAATCAGGCACTAGGGAAGTGTTTGCAGAACTACAAAGATGACACCAGCTAGTAATCTAAGCAACAGAGGAGAGGCTACCTTAAATGCCCTCTCCTGATAATGAGATTGATGACTGACTTATATGCTACCCGATAGCCCTCATCCAGCAGCTGGTGGAAGTAGAAGCAGACACCCACAGCTAATCACTGAAATGAACTGGGATCCAGATGCAGAAAAGGATGAGTGAGGAGCAAAGGTGTCCAGACCAGGCTGGTGAAACTCACAGAAACAGCTGACCTGAACAGCGGGGAGTTCTTGGTCTACAGGTTGATAGCTGGGATACTAGAATGGAACTGATCCAGACCCCAGGAATGTGGGTTTCAGTGAGGAAACCTCGGAAATATACTAGACCTGTACTATCAGTATTTATCCATAGCATAGGTATGGACTTTGGGAGCTCATTCCACATAGAGGAATACTCCCTGAGCCAAGACACACAGGGGTGGGCCTAGGCCCTATCCCAAAGGATATGGTAGATTCTGATGACACCTTATGGAAGGCCTCACCATCCGGGGGGAACAGAAAGGATATGTGATAGGTAAGGTTTTAGTTGGGGGTGGTGGTAGGGGAGGATGGGAGGGAGAGGGAACTGGGATTGTCATGTAAAACAATTTTGTTTCTAATTCAAATAAAAATATCTGCAAAATAATCAATAGGCATACAATACCAATTGTACATGTACAAAATGGGTTTGAGTTGTAAAAGCCTGAGAAAATTGAAAAACTTACATATTCATGTTCTTCAAAGTGTTTTCTGTTGTCTCACTGTTTCTCAGTGTTTTGTGCATTCATGAATTGAATTCGCATAACTCATTCATCGATTAAATAAGAGCAAATATATATATACATTTAATTTGAAAATGGAAAGAAGATATTTCTCTCTTTCTGTACTACATTTCTAAATAATAGACATGGATACATCGTAGAACTCAAAAAATCACACAACTGGATGAAAATGATTTAACCATGTTTCCAATCCAAATGAAAATTGGAATGGTTTTAGTTGTAGAATATAAAATTTATTAGTGCATAGAATCAAGAATAGTCATTTTCAGCTATTAAGTACACACCAAGGAAAGGGCAGTGTTCTAAAAATAAACTTATAGACATAAAACCAATATCTACCACCCACAAAAAGTTTACATCCTCGTAGAGTGAATAGATAGTAGATAAAAATAATTTTTAGAAGTTGTACCTTTATCTTAAGTAACAGTAGCAGATAGGTATGGAAATATTGCAATGGAAGAACTTTGAAAGCAAAGAAAATACTAGATGAACAGAAATTCTATCATGCTGAGTAAGAGCAAAGTCAGCATGAGACAAATTTAGAGAGACAAGGGTGGGCTTAGGTATAGCTATTAGGGAAATTTGACGTGATTCCAGAATTCATGTGTACCTACTTAAAGAACATAAAGTGATTCATTTGATCTTTTAAACACATTCATAAAATAATTGATTCATTTCTATAATTTTTATTTGAGTTCCATATCAAAACCTATAAAATGAGTACTTTTAATCAATATTTGATTTTTTCTTGATAATATGCTATGTAAAAAAATCAAATGCCTAAATCAAATTTTTGTTTGTCTAGGAAGCATGCATGCTACTCTAATCACTCTAATTCTTCACTTTTTGTTTTGTTTTTCAACCTTTAACAATGAAATAGAAAATGGAGAATGTTATCGTTTGGAATAAGTTTATCTCTCCTTTACTGAAATAAGTAATTTGCTTTAAGACATAATGAGTTTAGATTGCATTGTTTCTTGGTATAAATTTCTACCACAAAATGTATTAAGCTTTACTTTAATTAGATGAAATAAGGCATTTCTAAATTGATGATAAATGTGGCTTTAAAGTGCATATGAAATTATGCTCGTGGTAATTTGTTAAATTATTATGGAAATTTCACACTTCCATATTAATCTGCTTAATTTGCATTTTATTTAATGTAAGAGTCCTGTCATAAATTCCACTCTCTTTCTGTTTCCACTCTCTTTTTGCTGTGACTGCATGGACATCTACAGACAGCAGTTTTGTTAATGCTGTGTCCCAAGAAATTACAGACAAGGTGTGTTTGTGGGCTTAGTAAAGCTCTTTCAATACTTCATGCTGCATTATGCCCTGGGAATTCTTTTCAAATATGCTTTGAATTATTAATTATTATTATTAATTAGTATTTTTAAGGCAGTCTGTCTCCTAATCATCCCTGCAGTACCACTTGGATTACTGTCTCTTTCTCTTTCCATTCAGTTTATTAAAAAGACTAGAAATAATCTTTTAAAGTGTTTTCCTGCTAAAATACCATCCTATATGATGATTGTCATGGATTATTTTAATTCTCTGTTTCCATATAAGCAAAATCTTTTCACCAGTGTGGCTTTTGAGGTTATTTACTGACGTAAATCAGTAAATTTCAGTTGCTGACAGTTCAATGACAATTTCAACAGTAATTTTATCCATTTTAAACTTTTTATTGTCTTTTAGCTAATACTCTGGTAATACTATACAATATTTTGAAGCTTGAAATAACCTTCTTAGTAAGTTCTTGTTACAACCCTACTTAATAGACAGTGGGCATATTTGGATAGCATGTCTGATATTATAAATTTTGAAAATGTTAAAGGCAAGAGTTAAAGCTACCTCACTCTGAGCTGAAGTTTAAATTCTAACCTGACTTAAAAGCTCCATCAAACAATATCATCATCAGTAACTGGCTTGTTAAATTGTAGATTTCATTGTACCACTTTTGTTTATCCCTAGAACCCTCCAGTTTAACACAGGAGGTGCCATTAGCTAGACATAATTATTAAAAAAATAAAATTTCATCTCTTTCCTGCAAAGGCTACATTTTCAGTGTCCAGTAGCTTCATTTACTATGTATTATTTTATTCAAGTGTTGCAAACACAATCATTTTCATTACCACCAAATTTCTACATGACATCTTGTACTGAAGATTTCTGGTTCATTCTGTGGTACTCAAATTCAAGTTTAAAAAAGGAAAAGAGAAGGCAAATTGTGTGAGCAATGGTTCAATTCTAGAGAAAACATCTACCCACTTTTTTTTTTTTAAATGACTGGAACTTGGACAAGCAGCTAACTTCAAGAGAAACCTAGAAAGGTAGAGCTAATCTGTTTGCCTGAAGAAAAAACAAACTCCTAGTGAAGATTATTCATTAAATCCTGCCAGAAGTTTCTCCAAACATGTTGTTTTATGAACATTTTTCTGAAAGGGCATATAATGTTTTTGATGAACTGCCAAGAATACTCATGAATCCTGTAAACATGAAAAAATAAATGAGTAAGATGGATAGAAATCTTGTGATTAAGATAGTGTTGGTGTAGTTGGGAAATGTTTATGTAATTGAAAAAGAATGGGGATTGTACTAGTTTGTTTCATTTTTAGTATATGCAAAGCATGTCTGAAATGAATAAAATATTCTACTTCAGTAGGAGCATCTTTTTGTGTGATTTTTGTATGTGATTGTTATTTTAGGTAAACACTACACAATTCTATAACCATTGATGGAGTCAGAATTTAATTAGAAGAAAATTGAATGTTTGCTTGAAATGAATAAAGTTCCTTTTCTAGTATTGTCCATGGACCAGCAGTATTGGGATCACCAAAGAGATTGTAAGAAATGTTTAATTACTGGTCACATCTAAAGTTTTAAGTTTTGATTAAGCTTGCAATAGAAAATTAACATTCATCGTCCAGAAGTCACCAAATTGCAAGTTTGTTTACAGGGTTGACTTTCATACAATCAAAAGGAAATGAAATATTTACTATGATCAAATAAAAATAAGATGAAAGAACATAAAAGATGCACTGTTTTTAAATTCATAATTATCAGTCCATGAACAGAACTATGGGGAAAAAAGAATTTATTCTTTTTGAATGTGAGATAAAATATATCAAATTTAGAGGCCAGCCTGGTCTCCATAGTGAGTGCCAGGATAGGCTCCAAGGCTGCACAGAGAAACCCTGTCTCAAAAAACCAATATATATACATATATATATATATATGTATGTATATATATATATATATATATGTATTTTATGATTTTCTCATTTATAATCTTATAAAAAATTGGGATAGAAATATATTTATGAGAATGGCATTATTCCTGTCATGTGATACCTGAATTCATATTTTAATGTGCCAATATGTTTATTAAAATAATGTTTAATTTAAAATAGATATGATTTAAGTTATTATGGAATGATGGTCTAGTAAAATTCTTAAATAAAAATGTAGGTTAAAATGCAATAATATACAATAATATAATATAATAATATAATATAATATAAAATTAATGTAATATATTATAAAATTGTTTTTTATGAAAGAGTTTCTCTCTGAATCCCTGGTTTTCCTGGAACTTGCTCTATAGACCAGGTGTGTCATAAAGTTAGAGATACTCCTGCCTCTGCCTACGGAGTGTTGGGATTAAGGGAGTGCACCACTTCCACTTGACTATAAAAATCTTACAATAAACACGGAGTTTAAGTAGAATTTAATAGGTCCTGGGAATATTTTCATCTGAGATGATGTTCCTAATACTGTGTTTCAGGTCTTCATTCCAATGATTTCAATTTATCTTTAATTGATTCCAACTGCATTAATAAACTCTGTCAGAAAGAAACTTTATGCCAGGCATTGGTGGTGTAAGTATTTAATCCCAGCACTTGGGAGGCAGATGCAGGCAGATCTCTGAGAGTCCCATGCCAGCCTTGTCTACAGATCGAGTTCCAGGACAACCTCAAAAACAATACAGAGAAAATCTGTCTTGAAAAAGGAAAAACATGGGAATTTTATTACTTATATTGTTAGGGTTTTTCATTTGTATTTTCAACTTAAAAGTATTAAGGATGAAAGTCCTGTTATTATAAATTAATTTTTCAGTAGAAAAGTTTTGTTTTAATTTAATAAATTCCCAGTGTGTTTTCAACATCACCTTTTCTGATCTACACACACACACACACACACACACACACACAATTTTCCTATTTTACTTCTGTGATCACGGATAATTGGTAACCCACAGCCCTATGTAGGCATGCTGGGAAATAAAACATCGAGACCAATTAATCTTTTCACAGTGAGGACATGAATGAAGTCTAGTAAAATTTCACAAAACTCATCACTATTTGATGTCATTTGTCAAAACCACGAGGCTGCTTCTGCAAAAATATATCCTTTGTAGTGTCAGGGACTATATTTATAAGCCTTTATTTCTTCTGTCTCCTGACGCCATGATTTCAAAAATTTCTAGAGAATACCTTTCCTGAGTAAGATTTTTCTCTACTAAATAATAGATTTGTCCCTCCCACATATGTGAATTACAGTCATTTTTTATTATTTCAAATTAGGAACAAGCTTGTTTCACATGTCAATCCCTTCTCCCTCCCCCTCCCCTCCCCCATCCCTCCTCTCCATCCCCCACCCCATCTATTTTCTACTCCCCAGGCAGGGTAGGGCCCTCAACCAGGGCTCTGCAAAGTCCACGACATCATCCTGGGCTGGGACTGGGCCCTTCCCCATGTGTCCAGGGCTGGAGTGCATCCCTTCACATGGGATGGGCTCACAAAGTCCCTTCTTACACCAGGGAAAAATACTGATCCACTACCAGGCCCCCCCCCCTGGAGTGAAGAGGCCTCATCATTGACATCTATGTTCAGGAGTCTGGATCAGTCCTGTACCGACCTCCCAGACAGCATCTGGAAATCTCCCTATTGCGAGATCTCTCCTCGGACATATAATGGCTCCCTCTAATATGGTATCTCTCATCCTGATCTCTCTCCTCTATTCATTCCCCAACTCAATATTTCTGCTCCTCCTTTTCCTCTCCTCAACTCCTTTTAACCTGCTCTCAATCTGGCAGCTCCCTCTCCCCTACCCTCATGTTCCCAATTAGTCTCTTCCCATTCCTGGGGTCATTCCTGTATCCTTTAGAGTCCTTCATGTTTCCTAGTTTCTTTGGTAAAGAGGATTATAAGATGATAATCATTTGCTCTATGTCTAAAATTCATATATGAGTGAGTACATACCATGTTTGTCTTTTTGGGACTCGTTTACTTCACTCGAGAAGGTTTCTTCTAGTTCCATCCATTTGCCTGCAAATTTCAAGATTTCATTGCTTTTTTATGCTGAGTAGTAATCCATTGTATAAATGTGCCACATTTTCTCTATCCATTTTTCAGTTGAGAAGCATCTAGGTTGCTTCCAGGTTCTGGCTATTACAAACAATGCTGCTATGAACATAGTTGAACATATGCCCTTGTTGTATGAACATGCATTATTTGGGTATATACCCAAGAGAGGAATGGCTGGATCCTGAGGTAGATTGATTCCCTTTTTTCTGAGGAACCGCCATACTGATTTCCAGAGTGGTCTTACAATTTCGCACTCCCACTAGCAATGGAGGTGTGCTCCTTTTTCTCCACATCCTCTCCAGCATAGATTGTCATTGGTATTTTTGATTTTAGCCATTTTGACAGGTGTGAGTTGGTATCTCAGTGTTGTTTTGAGTTGTCTAGGATGGACAAGGACTTTGAGCACTTTCTTAAGTGTCTTTCAGCCATTTCATATTCCTCTTTTGAGAATTCAATTTAGTTCTGCACCCCCCTTTTTAATTTCCTTGTTTGGTGTTTTGGTGGCTAGCTTCTTGAGATCCTTGTATACTTTGGAAATGAGCCCTCTGTCAGATGTGGGGTTGGTGAAGATCTTTTCCCATTCTGTGGGTGGTCGTTTTGTCTTACTGACAGTGTCCTTTGCCTTTCAGATGCTTCTCGGTTTCAGGTTTATTAATTGCAGACCTCAGTGTCTGTGCTATTGGTGTAATGTTCAGAAAGCAGTCTCCTGTGCCAATTTATTTAAGTGTATCTCCCACTTTCTCTTCTAGAAGATTCAGTGTGGCTGGATTTATGGTGAGATCTTTGATCCAATTTGCACTTAAGTTGAGTGCATGGTGACAGGTATGGATCTGTCTGGAATCTTCTGCATGTCCAAGTCCAGTTGTGACAGCACCATTTGTTGAAGATGCTATCTTTCTTTCATTGTATAGATTTAGCAACTATGTCAAAATAAGGTGTTTGTAGGTGTGTGGGTTATTATCAGGGTTTTCAATTCAATTCCATTTTTCTGTCTATTTTTGTGCCAATACCAAGCTGTTTTCAGAACTATGGCTCTATAATAGAGCTTTAAGTCAGGGATGGTGATGCCTCCAGAAGATCCTTTATTGTACAGAGTTGTTTTGGCTATTTTGGGTGTTTTATTTTTCTATATAAAGTTGAGTATTGTTCTTTCAAAGTCTGTGAAGAACTGTGTTGGGATTTTGATGGGTATTGTGTTGACTTTGTAGATTACTTTTGACAAGATTGCCATTTTTACTATGTTGATTCTACCTATCCAAAAGCATGGGAGATCTTTCCTTTTTTGGTAATTTCTTTTTTTCTTTCTTTAAAGTCTCAAAGTTTTTTCAGTACAGGTCTTTCACTTTTTTGGTTAATGTTACCCAAAGATATTTTATGATGCTTGTGGATATTGAGAAGTGTGATGTTTCTCTGATGTCTTTTTCATTGGAATTATCATCTTTATATAGTAGGGCTACGGAATTTTTTGAGGTAATTTTGTATCCTGCTACCTTGATGAAGGTGTTTATCAGCTGTAGGAGTCCCCTGGTGGAGTTTTTCAGGTCACTAATGTAGACTATCATATCATCTGCAAATAGTGAAAGTTTGACTTCTTCCTTTGCAATTTGTATCCCTTTCATCCCCTTTTCTTGTCTTATTGGTCTAGCTAGAACTTCAAGTACAATTTTGAAGAGATATGGAGAGTGTGGACAGCCTTGTCTTGTTCCTGATTTTAGAGGAAATGCTTTGATTTTCTCTCCATTTATTTTGATGTTGGCTATTGGTTTGCTGTATATTGCGTTTATCATCTTTAGATATGCTCTTTTTATTCCTGTTCTCTCTAAGATCTTTATCATGAAGGGATGTTGGATTTTGTCAAAGGCCTTTTCAGCATCTAGTGAGATGATCATGTGGTGTTTCTTTTTTAGTTTGTTTATATGGTCGATTACATTGATGGATTTTCATATGTTAAACCATCTTTGCATTCCTGGGATGAAGCCTACTTGATCATGCTGGATGATTTTTCTGATGTGTTGTTGGATTCTATTCACCAAGATTTTATTTAGTATTTTTGCATCAATGTTCATGAGGGATATTGGTCTGTAGTTCTCTTTCCTAGTTGTGTCTTTGTGTGCCTTTAGTATCAAAGTGATTGTAGCCTCATAAAAAGAGCCTGGCAATGTCCCTTCTGCTTCTATTGTGCAGAACAGTTTGTGGAGTACTGGTATTAGCTCTTGTTTGAATTTCTAGTAGAATTCTGCAGTGAAGCCATTTGACCCTGTGCTGTTTTGGGTTGGGAGGCCTTTGATGACTGCTTCTATTTCATTATGGGTTATAGGTTGATTTAAACTGCTTATCTGTTCTTGGTTTAAATTTGGTAAGTGATATCTATCCGGAAAAATGTCCATTTCCTTTAGATTTTGGAATTTTGAGGAGTACAGGTTTTCAAAGTATGACCTGAAGATTCTCTGGATTTCTTCCTTGTCTGTTGTTATATCCCTCTTTTCATTTCTGATTTTGTTAATTAGCATGCTCTCTCTCTGCCTTTTGGTTAGTTTGGATAGTTTGTCTATCTTGTTGATCTTCTCAAAGAACCAACTCTTTGTTTCATTGATTCTTTGTAAGGTTTTCTAAGTTCTACTTTATTGATTTCAGCCCTCAGTTTGATTATTTCCTGGTGTCTAGTCCTCCTTGGTGAGTTTGCTTCCTTTTGCTCTAAAGCTTTCAGTTGTTCTGTCAATTCTTTTTTTTTCTTGGCAAATCACTTTTAATAATTCACCAAACATAGAGAGATACAATTATGTGCTAACATCTTTTTTTGTTTTTTTTCTTTTGTTTTTTTTTCATTCATTTATTTAGCTCATAAATAAAATCATGCACAATTATGATACACAATACAGTATGTTCACAATGGCATGGCTAAATTCTTGTCAATGTTCTTTCATGTTCTGTCAATTGTTTAGTGTGACTTTTTCTCCAGTTTTCTCATGTGGGCACTTAGTGCTATGAATTTTTCTCTTGGCACTGCTTTCAGTATATCCCATAAGTTTGGGTATGTTGTGTCTATATTCTCATTAAATTCTAGGAACTCTTTAATTTCTTTTTCATTTCTTCTTCTTCCCAGGAATGGTGCAGTTGAGTGTTACTCAATTTCCAGGAATATGTAGGTTTTCTGCAATTTGTATTGCTGTTGAATTATAATCTTAAAGTGTGGTGGTCTGATAAGATACAAGGGGTTATTTCAATTCTTTTGTAACTGTGGAGGTTTGCTTTGCTACCAACTATGTGGTTAATTTTAGAGAAGGTTCCATGTGGTGCTGAGAAGAAGGTATATTCTTTTGTGTTTGGATGGAATGTTCTATTGATATCTGTTAAACCCAGTTGGGCCATAACTTCTGTCAGATCCTTTGTTTCTTTTTTAAGTTTCTGTCTGGTGGTCCTGTCTGGAGGTGAAAGGGGAGTGTTGAAGTCTCCTACTGTAAGTGTGTGTGGTTTTATGTGTGATTTGTGCTTTAGCAATGTTTCTTTTACAAACAAGGCTGCCTTCGTATTTGGGACATAGATGTTCAGGATTGAGACTTCATCTTGATTGACTTTTCCTGTGATAAGTATGAAATGCCCTTCTTCATCTCTTTTGATTGATTTTAGTTTGAAGTCTAATTAGTTAGATATTATGATTGCTACACCAGCTTGTTTCTTGGGCCTATTTGATTGGAAAATCTTTTCCCAACCCTTTATTCTGGGGTAACATCTGTCTTTGAAGTTGAGGTATATTTCTTGTAAACAGCAGAAGGATGGATTCTACCTTCGTATCCATTCTGTTAGACTATATCTTTGTATGGGTAAGTTAAGAGCATTGACATTTAGGGATATTAATGACCATTGATTGTTGGTTCTTTTTTATTTTATTTTGGATTTAGTGTTGGTGGTGTCATTGCTTATGGATTTCACACTCCTGTTTCTTTTTGTGTTTGTTTAATTGGATTATCTATTTCCTGTGTCTTTGTGAGTGTAGTTATGTTCAAGAAAGAAAGTTTATTTGTATCTTTTCCAAAACTCACCCTTCTAACTTGGAACCTCTGCTGTATTTTTGCTTTTACACATGAAAACCACTAATGGTTTCAAGTTTTATGCATTTAAAACACAGGGATATTTATTTTTCAACAAAGCCCAGTCATGAGTAGTCCCTTCACACTATGTTTTTCCTATGAGTTCCATGAACTAAGAACCACACTTGAGTAGTTTTTACATGCAGATGAAAGTATTTTCAAGTCTTTTAGGTCCTCTTCAACTCCCCATGCTTAATGACAACTTACTTTGGGCTACCATAATTTTTAGGTGTTAGATTTCTAATCCAAATTTGTGCAACATGTACAATCACTTAGTTCAAAAGAGAAGTTTCACAGAGTAAATGGCATTTTTTATCAGCGCTTATTAATTGGCATGTAGGAGAATGCAGATTTGAATTCTCATTGTTTTTGTTGTAACCTTAAGCATTATGTTTCTTAGACATTTTGTTATCACAAAAAGTGAAACAACTAACAGTTCATGCCTGGTTTTCTAAACTCTTCATCTGGATCTAGTTCAGTTGGCAAATGACGTCAGTTGAAATTTACCAGTGTACTAAGTCCCTTCCAATTGTTCATCTGTTAAACTCTGCAGACCTGAGCTCCGCTAAGAAGCAATTACAGATGACCTCCACAGCGGTGGCCAGTGTAGAACAATACTGACTCCCTTTTGCTTTACTTGCTCACCAATTCTGCCTCTTTTTCCTCTGGAAGGAAGGACCATCAGGGATCAGTTGCCCTCAACTGTCAGGGGCTAGGCCAGGCATGCTGAGTGCCTATAGAAGAAAAATAAGCAGTACCTGACTTGAGCCCTTGAGCCAGAAGACTCTGTGAGGCAGATGAAGTCCACGCCTGAGCTTGCTGTGGAATCACTGAATGGTGTGGACTAATCAGAAAAATGCCAAAGTACACTCCACTCATGTGTGTGTCTAGATTTGGCCATGGCTGTCACTCCAGGCATTTATCCCTACATCCACTAACCAATGCTGGTGATTCAAGCTGGCAAATGGTGCTTTTTGTCTGGTATTTGGTAACAGCTACAGAAAAACAACACTCACACATACACGCACACCTGCACACATATCAAAATGTAAAAGGATCCTACTACTGACGGAGCATCTAGGTCTCGGTAGTCCAAGGCGGCTGTGATAATTCACTCCATAATTATCCTGTGCCCACTACTCCCGGTAAATACCAAGTGTATCATTTTAACCATCCAGTCAGTCATAATTCATTGCCTATATCTAATATCTACCTGTTTCTCACATTTTATGCTCATTCTAGCAGCATGCTACTACAGTCTTCCACTTTCTATATATCTCAAAGTACAAGAACTGCTGACATAAGCAACATTACCATTGGGTGACTTATTAATAAAAAAAAACAACTTATAGTTAGTTCAGGTGGCCTATTTAGTCATTCTGGAACAAACTTCTCACATCTTCAGCACACAGTTCCCAGAAACATCAGGAAAGCATAGAAAATGCAGGGTCATGCAAGGGTATTCTGGATGTGTTTGGAAATATGATACACTAATTGTACCCAAGCACTGTTATCCAGAACTTACAGATACACACTTAATCTCATTGCCAGAAAAATGAAACATTACTGGGGAAGACACAGAATTGTCATAATTTCTAGATGAGAGGGAAGAGCTAAGAAAGGATAAAAATCCATTTGGAACTCATTCAGTTTGTTGAATGACACTTCTTGAGAAGATGTGACCAAATATGTATTCTTTTCACTCCAGATAAGACATCAATGACAAAACAAAGAAATGAAATTGTCCAAGTCTGTCTTTGAACCAAAGAGTTTATTGGTGTTACAGAAACACACATGATTCAAAGGCTACTGCAACACCAAAAGCACATGGAAGTTTTGTGTGTGTGTGTGTGTGTGTGTGTGTGTGTGTGTGTGTGTGTCTAAGAATAAGAACTGCAACAGCAGTTAGCTCTAACAACTTTTCTAAAGTGAGTTCCAGTTACCCAAATCATAAGGTTCACCATAGCCTCTCTTTGGGAAATGCCTCCTTATTTTAAGGTAAGCAGAAATGTAGATTGTTCATTTCACTTCACTACCATACCAGTTCAGTGTTACAATTACCAAGAATCAGAAAACAAACCTTAAATATTCTGTTGCAATAATGTAGAATAGAAAACATCTGGTATTTGAAGCAATAACTAGATGTGATATGAGACATATTTAAGAAAACAATATTCTAAGAATTACATGAGGAAAAAGTGATTGTTAAAATTTGAGGAAGGTATATAAAATTTGAGAAATAAGTACAGTAAACGCTTCAACCTTAAAAATCTTGTATTTCTTCATTCAATTTAAAGGGATGACAACTTCCAGTTATGTAAAACACATTATAGTTGTGGTATCAGCAGGAGAAATGATGTGCTATTCTAACTAGGTACTTTTCTTTTGCCAATACAAGTCACTATACATGCTGGCAATGTCATTCTCATGTCATGTGCATCTTCTGAAATCTCAAATGGTTGTGTAGCATCATCATGGCATGGGTAATCCACTGTCTGTGCTTTACTGTCCCTCTGCACAAATGATTTCTTTAAGGATATGAGACCCCACATTTCAAGACAAAAACAGTATGTATTCACTCATAAGTGGATATTAGATGTAGAGCAAAAGTTAACCTGGCTACAGTCCACAACCCCAGACAAGCTAGGTAAAAAGGGAACTGTAAGAGAGACACACATGGAAGGTTCCAGGAAGGGAAAATAATAAGATCTTCTGGGAAAACTGGGAGGAGGTAGAAGGGTGGAGATGGGGGGGTGGGAATATGAGGGATCCAGAAGATTGAGTTTGGGGGGGGACTAAGGGGAGAGCATTGAAAGAGATATCTTGATAGAGGGAGCCATTATGAAGTTAGAGAGAAACCTGGTGCTAGAGAAATTCTCAGAAAACCAAAAAGATGACCCCAGATAAGATTCAGGTTAATGACTACCCTAATTGTCATCATAGAACCTACATCCAGTAACTGATAGAAGCAGATGCACTGACCAACAGCCAAACACGGGGTGAGCTCCTGGAGTACAGTTGAAGAGAGGGATGAGGGATCTTATGAACAAGGGACGTCAAGAGCATACTGGGGAAAAACCACAGAGATAGTTGGCCCATGCTAATGGGAGCTCACAGACTACTGAGTGATAGCTGGGAACCTTCATGTTACAAAACTAGACTCTCTGAAATATGAGTGAGAGTTATGCGGCTTCATCTGTTGGGGAGTTGTCAGTGGCACCTGAATCTATCTCAGGTGCATGAACTGGCTTTTTGGAGTCCATTCCTTATGGTGGGATACCTTGCTCAGCCTTGATACAGGGGAGTGGGCCTTGGTCCTGCCTCAACTTGGTGTACCAGACTTTGTTAATTCCACAGGAAGGTCTTACCAACTATGAAGAGTGTGTGGGAGTCAGGAGGGGGCAAGTGGGGGCAGAAGAATGGGAGGGGGGTAATTGGGGTTGATATATAAAATAAAAAACCAACCAAATAACAACAACAACAACAACAACAAAATGTGAGGCCCCACACACTTCTAGGGCGAAGGCCATCCAAAGAGCTGTAATTTCATATACAAAGGCAGATTGATTTAATAAGGCATAGGAATCTAAATAATATGGTAGTCAGCAGGTCCATTCCTTGATACAACCACTTTCAGGCAATACATAGTTCCTCAGAGGATCCTAAAAATGAATTAATTTCACTACCTACAGCTAAAACTATACCTTGTTGGCTGCTGTCCTGTCTCTAAATCCTCTTCTGTGTATTCTTAGCTTCAGGGCCTGAGATCCTTTACCAAATAAACCACATGCCTTTAATCCCTATCTCAGCACTTGCTTGAGGGGAATACAAAGTAGGATGCCTGCTGAGAGGAACGACTGGCCATGTATGAAAATATTGACAGATCTGTGCACCTATCTATTGACTTTCCATATCCACTTCCTTTCTATCTGCACAGTTAGATATATTTAAGACTTTTTTAGACTGTCTTTGATTCACTGATTAACTTCTAGTACTAATCATGTGGGATGAGATTTCAATCAAAGATTTTCTTGCAATTCAAATGAGTAGAGAAGTTAAAAACTCAGGCATTGGATACAAATCTGAGTCCCACTGTTCTTAGGAGATACAATTTCCCCTTTTCACCTAATTTATAGATCTTATTGTTAAAGTAGAAATAATTTATCATTCAGTTCTACGTACTGGCTGTAGTTGTTGTGAAATTCAAATTACTAATGTAGAGGAAACACCAATATTTAACCCATCAGTTGTTAGTAGGTTGCTAATTTTGAGTTTTGAAGACATTTGAGCCTCCCCAAATGCACTGGGGTTTGCATGTATTATCAGAGGGTCTGGTGAAACTCTATAAGCCTGTGGTATATGTTACAGTATTTGGGGAGTCATTCATTCCAAACCCAGTGTAAGTAAATGATGAAAACATCTGACTGTCTAGGATCAATAGTGAAACTCTTTAGTTGAAATCTATAAGCACATTTTGGGATTCACCTAGAAGTTTAAAGTCATTTTCCATTCTTCTTTTTAACAGAAAAAGGAGTATCTTTTACTCTAAATATTATTCTATAGTGAATGTTATTATCAGTATATTTCACTCTTTTTAGATCTTAAATTTCATGAAATAATATTCTATTTGTGTTTTGGCAGATTCTTATAATTACATATTAGCATTGAAAATTTATTTTGTTTTGGCCAGAGCATATCCATGGTGTTTGAAGCCAGATAAAATAATCACAACATACCTGTACAAAAACAAATAGCTCTAACTCTGCAATCTTTCCAATATTGTTTTGAACAGACTCAATTCAAATTTTGTTTATTATACCACATGAACATTTTTATGAGAGCCACAAAATTTCTTCAAATGATGTTCTTAATCTCAAACTAAGAGAGTTTTATAGATTAACATATAAAAGAGGTAGTTATATAAAACCTAAAAAGTCACCATCTACTCAGGATAAAGCATTTATAGCTTGTTTTATGTAAGTACTGATAGGGAAGGGCTGAAGTACAAGTGCTAATCCCGAAGTGGTTTTGCTGCATGGTAGAAATGTACTAGGGAGAAAAAAAAAAAAAAGCTGGGACAGGGAGATTAGTTTTCTTTCTTTTGTATTTCTTAGTCATGGGAATCTGTGTTAAGAAAGGGGATTTAAAGAATCTTTGAATAAGAAGAGAGAGAAAAAATAAGATGACTGAAGCACAGGGTTGGTGAGCAGCCTCTCCCTAATGCTTTGAAAAGAACAATTGCCGAGTACAGAGAAGTCTGTGACAACCCAGTAGGATCACACAGTGAGTTTAAGCAGGTTCTTTTGCCTAAAATAAATGTGAAATGGATTTAAATTCTAACCAAGTAGTAGGGTAAAATGACTTTCTATTTTACTATTTAGTTTCACTTTCTGAAAGTATAGAACTTTTCATGTACCTGCAAATTGTAAAGAATAGCCTATAATTTTCTTGTCTATTATGTGCTGATTTTTCATGAAATAAGAAATGAAGATATTCAAATTATAAAATTTCTTAGAATAGACTTTGATGATCCTTTGTGGGGTATTTGGACACACAAAGTAGGAAGTATTTCTTCAGGAATATAACCCATGAAAGGTGAGCTTTTCAAGAGCTCAAAATTTTAGTTCACTGAGATCCAAGAGGGCCAGCTAACTAGGGTTTCAATTTAGCAAGGTCCAGGACTTCTGCTTTAGTAGGCAGAGGTGCTATAACTTCACTTCTTAACAATGATAAGTATGAATAAGGAAAGTCAAATTCATTCTCATTTATCAAATAGATGTTCTATATTTGCAAAGAATTGAAAGGAAATTGTTTACATTATAATTTGTTTTCATAACAGCTAATTGACAGGTGATACTTGTAATTACTCCACTTATATCTTTGCCTAATGTCTTCATGTTTCTATCTATAAATTATTTAGCTCAATAAATTTTTTAAAAAAGTAGTTTAAAACAGTCTAAAGTTGCTTCTTATCTAAGTAGATTACTTATCAGACATTCATTTAACGTCTTGATATTGAATACAAGATGCAAATTACTTCAATATTCAATGGTATATTTCAGACAGTTTCCAGTATTCTCCTATTAATTGGGTTGCCACATTTATGACATAAATAAGTATGATGGAATTTCCTATAATGTTTTCTTTGAATTCTGTTGTTTTCTCAATTGTGTGTATGTTTCTGTGTATGCCTGTGTGTGAATGTGTGTGTGTGTGTGTGTGTGTGTGTGTGTGTGTGTGTGTGTATTACTGTGGATTAAATTTTGTAGATATTTTGCAAGTATTTTACTACTGAGCCACATTTCCAGCTCCTTCTTTTTATTTAAAATTTAGAAACATAATAAAAAGAAAACTAATTTTTCTGATTAACTGTCATTAAATAACCCAGAATCCTTTATAAGTAAAGTCATTTACTGGACTTAGAAAGAATGGTCATAGATGCCATTCCAGCTCCATGTAGGAGAAATTTAGAGTAAGTAGAGAGAAATGCACCTATCAATTGTCACTTTCAAGATGTATAATATATATGGCAGGTAATATTAAATATCCCACTAAAAATCCTATGAAGTAATATCTTGTGTAATATCCTATAAATTGAAACATTTCCATTCTGGAAAGAGGCCGGGAGTCTTCAGATGTTCCAATCTGAAACAAAGCATCCTGGAAGAATTCTTGTCAAGACTCAGGAAGTAAACAACTCAGAAGTATCAGGAAGCCCCTAATACCTAAACTGATTGGTAAGGCTCCACCTTTCTTAGTGTTGTATTTTCTTTAAACACTGCTGCAAAGAGAGAACATTCTCCAAAATGTTGAGCTACCTTTAAGTTGTACAGAGAACTTCAGGAATCCAGTGTTTATGAGACATCACAAAGACTACAGTAGGATAGTCAGTGATGTAGCTGTCTTTGTATTATTACTGACCCTATAAGAAACTATTCATTTAGACTTTTTAAAATAATATCAACAAATTCATTGGAAGATCAAATCAGACTTTGGTAGACTTTTTTGCTTGATCTGTCACCAGTGCCCTAGATGAACTAAGCAACATTCACAGGAAAAGTCACACAACACAGAATACAAAGGGTTATATAGCTAGACATTGTGGGATAAATTACCTTTTGGTTTACTTGAGGTACATAACCAATATTATATGTTTCAATCAATAGGTAAAAGTTAACTATTTTATTCTAAACTGGAAGATACATAAAATACTCAATTTCCATCAGTAAAGTCCAATAGATGTGATGTTTTGAGTATAATAAATTATTACTTCTTCCATTAACTGTATGGACTTTTGATTTTAAAAACTATACTAATAAATTATTTTTTTACTAAAAACCAACCATTCCCTCATAGATTTCTGTTTCACTCAATGAACAAATGAGTCTTACAGATAAATCATGTTTAACACTGATATCAACTATTTTATCTTTGAGTCCACTCTGATCTTCATATTTTTATCTCTACTACTTCTGTATTTTGAATTTCAAATTTGATTATAAGAATACTACAATATTATACAATTTTCTTTTTCCATAGAAATATTTGTCATACCTCAGTATCTCTAATGAGTACTTCTAAAAGACACCATCTATTCTATCTCATCTCCTCCTTGTCTTTAAATACTCCAGAAGGAAACTACAAGAAGGTTATCATTTAAAAATAAAAAGTAATTCCACATATTTATTCTTGTGGTATTTCTTTGTTTTAACCAGATAGTATGTAATAAGAAGAAATTATTATTTTCTCAGAATAAGAAGACCACTTTTTCATTTTCTCTAGTGGTTGCAAACAAAAACATCTTACTCTTCCTATGCATATGGTTTTTGTTAATCTTTTACCTGCAGTTTCCTTCCAGTCTTACAATAAGGAGCTATATCTCCATCCCTATCTTTATGTAACTTTAATGGCAAGAAAATGATAACTACATCCATGGGGTGGCTGACTAGAGGCCTTATTAATGGTTGGACATATTCTCCTGCATTTCTTATAGGCAGGCTTCAAGAGTGCATATTTCAGTAGAAATCTTTGGAAAAAAAGATGGGCAGTGTGAGGGAGAAAACTGATAGAATCATGATTATTCTGAGGTATTTTAATTAGTGAATATCAAACTTTCTTTGGAAAAGATCTTTCTATACTAATAAAAGCAGTTCTTAATTGGAATGTGGTATTTGAGCATGTTTCCAAAGTATGGTAGGATACTCTTTGATATCTATGTGATGTATAATACTCAAATCAAACTAATGATTACTTCTATCTCTTCAGACATTAATTATTTCCATGCATTGGTAACTTCAATACTAATTTACTAATTTGAAATACCATATCTTAGTATAATTAATATTCAACTTGTTGTGCTTTAGAAAACCAGAATGAATTCTGTTGTAGTAATCTTACTCCCTATTTTGAGGAGGCCTATTGAGAATGTTGTTTTCCTGGCCTGAGTGGAGACAGCATTGCAACTTTCCCATAAATTAGAGTTAATCCAGATGGGCTTGTCAATAACCTTGTCAAAAGACCACCCCTCAAAAACATGAGTTCATTCTCTGTCAAGTTAAAGAGATAACAGAAATAATTATTCCAATATATTTTTGTTTCGGATTCCCTACTTTCTGTGCAGTTTTTACAGAGCTGTAGGCACACATGTTTTAAATCTGCTTCCTTTTCTCACTTATTTTGCCTTTTCTTTTTCCTGTTTAAAGGAAGCATTTTCTAACACTTGAACTTTACTTCCATGTTGCAGCTTATCTGTTATATTTCTAACCTGTCTGTTATATATTGTGGCTTAACTGAAAAGACATACCTTTATCCTTTTCTCTTCTCCATTGTCCTCCAAATGACTGCCTAGATTTACAGTGTCTCTTGTCTGGAGGTTTTCTATTAAGCTCTACTAAAGTGTCTTCAGGCTTTCTTTTGCATTCATTCTTAGATTTGTTCATCAACAAACTTATTAAAATAAAAATATAGCTCCACATCTTTAACAATTCATCCTTTCTACCTATATTTACAAGCCTATTATCCAACCTTTTATCTTCTTCTTTCTCTGTGCTACTTACAGTCTCTTGTGATTACTTTTTCATAACCTTTTATGGGATCAAATGCCTGAGGACACATGTTTCCCTTACTCTAACTTATTTCAGGTAACAGTCATCTTATATTCCATCTACATTACTACAAATGCCAGCACTTCATTCTCTTTTTTGTCAAAAACGATTCTACTACATGCATATACATCAATTTCTTTATACCTTCTTCATCCATAGTCAGATGTCTTAGTCTGCATTCTGGCTGTTTGAATAGAGCTGCATTCTACATGGACTTACAGGTGCCTCTTTGCGGCCACAATTTCATTTCCTTTGGCAATGTAACTCACAGTTGTGTCTGATACTGTAGATTTACATGGAGATTTTTAAACACCTTACATATTATTTTTCTATACTTAATCTATTAACTATTCCTACCACCAATGTGTAAAAATCCATGGATCTCCAGATCCAGGCCAAATTTGTTATTTTTTTGACATTCTCATGATAGGGATCCTAACTTGGGCAAGATGGTATTTTCTTGACAATTTCATTTGTTGAGTTGTCTTCACAATAATTTTTCCTCTACATACTTTCTGGATGCCTGAACTACCATGGATATTATCAACTTCATTTAGTTTGATGTGATATAAAAGTAATAAAAGAGTCAATTTTTTTTGTCTGCACAATTTTATTGTTCTATACAATTTTCTAAACTGTTACTTGGAGGCAAAAATGAATATATATGTAGATGTTGAATAATAATAACAAGATAATAATTGTCATTTTGATTTTCTTCTGCAAGTAAAACTAGATGAAAGTATGAATTGAGGATTCCATTCTAATTCTATGTTTGAGAAAAAATATTTGAGATGTAGTTTCCCCATATCCGATGACTTCAATCATCACAATCATTCCATTACTACTTTTTATTTTATATTTTTTCTTTAATTGACATGTATTCAAGACATTGCTTTAGGGATGTTACATGCTTCATTTTAGCCACTAGTTTTCGAACACAGGGCTATGTTTGTAGGCAATCACCAGAAGTCTGTTTGAAAATAGACAATGGATGGCCAAGGTTTTTTTTTTTTTTTTGTTCCCAGTGCGAATTCAGGAATATTTACATTACTGCAAAAGACTCTTGGATTCTATTGAAGTTTTATCTGTTTCTGTCTGACAAGAAATAGTTCGGGTTGGCTATGAATAGAATAACCCAGATAAACATCAGATAGTATGGAAGCCCTTAAGACACTTTTAAGATATGATAACTTATGTCAAGGCATGAAGAGAACCTAACTCAGCAACCTTTGAACTACAGAGTATTAGTTTTGGGAGATTAATCTTAATAGATTTTTGAATCAATGTATGCCATTCCCACACAGGATAAGACAGCAAGGTGCTTCTCTTTATTCTATTTATATTCCCTGAAGGTTGACTTTAGAAATGTATGTGTACTTTGAATTTGGAGAGCTGTCAGATGATTTTTAAGACTAGAAAGGAGATTAGATTTTGAGATTGAATTTTCTATCCCACAGAGAGAGTTTACATTTGAGCAAGAAGTCAATTTTCTGTTTAACATTTGTAAAAAGCTAAACAACTAAGAAATCATATTAGCTAAGCAATAGAATAATTACTGAGTAGAAAAAAAACAGTTATTTAAAGTATTGAGATATATTGTGACATATTCTGTGTTCCATTATTTTGGATGTACATTTAAAACATTTAATATCCCAGGATTCATATTTTCAGGGACGTTCTGAGGTTCATCTTGTATGTTTTATGCATGAACTTTTGCAGTGGCAAGCCAAATGACTTATTGGAAAAGATGCACTTTCTGTGAGCACCTGAGCATTTGTGTGATCTAGGCATTTGGTGCAGCACTAACTTAACTAGATGTGAACCAGTTAGATATTTTGGGAAGTTTGGTCATTAGCATAATGTGGGTTCTTCTGAAGCAAGGGAGAATGCAGGTGATCTAAATGCAATCAAGGTCATGAAACGACAGCTGATGTTCTCAGCAGCTCACATCCTTTTTGATTTAGTCCATGTTGAAGGAAGGATTTTTTTCTACAAAATATGTGCAACCATGCTAAACCCATTACCAGATTATATAAGGAAAGTGATCATTATACCAGAAATATGCATTTGTACAGCCTCTCATGTGAATGTTTGTGATTTCACACATATGCAATTAAGATAGCAAATAAGCCAGTTTGAAGAAAAGGCAAATTCAGTGTCACAGTATGAAGTCAATCTTCTTAGTGCCTGAAGCTCCTTTCTTAGCAATGATCCTTAATGACCAGAGACAAGATGCCCAGCCTTCAAAGAGATGAAGTAACAAGGTAAGATGGCTTTAGATTCATTCATATGAAATCATTCAGGACTTCTTTTAGTTAATATATAGCCTAATTAGAACTCACATACAAGAAATTATGACATTTTTACTTTAATGGCAGATAAGTGGGCAATTTTACTGTATCTTTTAGCATCCATTCTGGGTTACCTTAAGAAAGCTGGGGAGCAAAGATGAGTCAGTCAAACAGGATTATATTCATCTATAAGGCACATGAGAAAATGAAGTTTGAGAGTGATCATATCTCAGGTTCATATGAAAATTAAAACACAAAACAGATATAATATTTGCTGTGGGCTTCAAATGTCTTCTGAAGCCACAATTTAGCTTATAAATATTTACTTAGGAGACATTTCATCTGTAATCTTTCACTTGTAAATTTTATTGGGAGAGTTAATGTGAAAGCCTGTACCATGTCTTAGCCCCATATCGATTCCTAAGGCCTTTCCTCATAGCTTGTCTTCCCTGAATTGTTTTCCTTGCTTTCCTCTGGACAGTTTTTTCTTTTTCATAGCTTCACTAGAGATCTTTATATGAGCAAAGTTGAATGGAATCTCCCTTGTTTTCCCCTCTGTTGCAACAACTCTGTGGGACTGTCAAGGAGAAAATAAATATTTGTTACTTCTGGTAACCAAAAAAGTATGTGTGACTCAGCAACACATGGAGAGCAGATGTGTTGAGTAAGAGCCCACTCCTGTGCAAAAGCTCTGTCACTGAGCAAGCTATAAATAGAGAAGAAACTGAAGAAAATAAGCTGCATCCCTCATCCTACTCAATTGTATTTGAAGTACAAGTATTAATATATGGGCTTCTGATGTAAGAATGACTTTCCTTTGTATAGATCTGTATAGATGGCTGGCTGTACAAGCATAAGTGATATAGATAAATGAAAAGCAGACCTGCCCTGTAATTCCTTCCCAGCACAACACATACATGTGCACACACATTAGTGTCATCAATGGGGTCATTGGGATGTTGAAAATCATGGGGCATCAAATTGTATGAGTACTGCTTTATGAATTATTGAATTTGCCTTGTTATTTCAATATCTGGGCCACTTTCATTTTAGTACTTTAACACTTTTCATGTGAGAAGATGCTGAAATCCAATAGATAAAGTAAATACTTGAAAAAGCTATCATCTACTTGATCATAATCTACTCTAGCTACAGGGTATACAAGCCCTTTCCCATATAAAGCTGACCAGTTTCAGAAGTAAATAAACTTAATTTGAATTATCAACTGTAAGAATTCAAAGGCTTTCTAAACAAAGTGTGATTTTGTAGATATTCATTGTCAAAAAACAATGCACATTAATTTTGTAAAAATGATTTTCAAAATCCTATTCATATTTGGATGCTTACTTTAAAAGAAATATAAAACACCAGTAAAAGACATTTGAAAAATCTGTTCCTCCATGTTAAAATTTGCTAAAAAATTATATTATATATACAATTGTATATATTGTAAATATAATTTTTTCCAAAGACAGTTAATCAGTTAATTCTTCTTTATGTCTATCAAGACACTTCCACACCATCTAGAACATATTCTCAATGTGTATTCATCAGATTGCTGTCACAATGCAAAGACAGCCAGCTACTAGAAGGAACTAGGCCCCCTGTAGGTAGGTGTCAATTGGAGGGCTTAGGGAGTCTATAGGGCCTCTGGCAATGGAACCAGTATTTATCCCTAGTGGACATATGGGCTTTGGGAGCCCATTCCCTTTGGAAGGATACTCTGTCAGCCTAGATACACAGGGGTGGGTGGGGGTGCTAGATCCTGCCCCAAAAGATGTGACAGACTTTGATGATCCCCCATGGGAGGCCTCACCCTCCATAGGGAGTGGATGGGAGGAGGGATAGGGGTTTGGTGGGGGGCATGGGTGGATGGAAGGCAGAGGAAAATGGGATTGGTATGTAAAATAATATTGTTTTAATTTAAATAAAAATTTATTGTTTTAAAAAAGAAGAGAGTTTGGAAGCCTTCTTCCATAGCTTTCTCCAAAGTGACCGTTACCCAAAGCCAACTCTACTCACTCCTGTTCTTTAGTCATAACTATAACCTACCATTAAACGCATTGAAAAGTATGGTTATTAAAAATAGTACTTTGTGGTTATATCACATGGTGTTGTTTTATTTTCAAGAGAGAAAGCACGGGACGACAAATAAAGCTCAGCGGTAGAGCTCCTCCCTAGAATATGAGGGGCTATAGGTTTAACTGCATGTAATAAAAAGAGGAGTGTTAGCTGAAATACCTGTTATAGCTACCTTGTGATGAGATAAATTTATCTCAAAATTATTCTAACTGTATTTTAAGGGGATAAGTGTTACAATGTCTCGGATACTTGTGCCTTCAATATCTAACAGTGAGGAGTAACCAGGGTACTTTGTTATCTGTCCCACAGTGAAAAACTGACAAAAATGTTCCATATGGAGTCATTTGAAAAGTGCTGATCAACTCTCATATTCTTTAGGCACGAGCCTCAGCAAGTAGTCAGAATTGATTAGAGTGGCATTCTTTGTGATTTCTCTCCCCTAACACTTTTATATTTTGCCAAACTGCTTACTCACTAAAAATTACTAGCACTTTGACCTCTTGTTTCAGAGTGTCTTACTGACAGACGTAAGAGGGACAGTTAATATGCAGAATGACCTAACTAAACTGCAATGTAAGGAAATCTGGAAACCAATGTTTGTCAACAGTAGACACCTGAGTCATTATCGTAGCCAGAGGAATTTTGCCCCCCCCCCAGACCCTTGGGTGTTGGCATTTTACAAACTTTATTTCAATGCAATAATGTTAAAGTCAATAAACATGATAATAACTACAGTCAAATAATTTCCTTTTAAGTTAGTTCAGAGATATCAAATAAAAATTAACTATTTTAATAAAACTAAACTTTTCCTCATATATGATGCTGAATTTCAATTCTCTTCTAATATTTGAGCCAACTTTAAATTTCTTATTTCATTCCTCTTTTTATCTGTTTCCTCATTTATATTAGATACCAAACTGCATAAAATGACTGTTTTTGTAACCTTCCCTTCTACTTTGCTTACATGCAAATCCTAGTTCATTATTATGAGGAAGAGGAAAGACCCTTTCACTGACAAATATAATATTGCTATAATATAGTCATCCTCATAAAATAATTTTATATTGTTCATTTTAATATATCAGGTCTAATGGATGGATATATGGCTCAGTGTTTAAGACCATCTGTTGCTATGGTGGGGCACCTGAATTTGGTTTCCAGCATTCAGTAGGTCCCTGATGGGGGAAGTGCTTCTGTGTATGTGTTTGTCTTACTGGATGATAAATAAAATACTGTTTGGCCAATGAGACAGCAAGTAGACATGACTAGAGTCAGAGAGTATTCTGGGAAATTTAGTAGAGAAGTGGTGATCCAGGCAGGAAGTGACATAGCAAGGAGACTCATATTTAAGCAAGGAGAGCCAGGAAGTGTCCTTTTTCCCTTCCGTTCTTCCTCCAGCAGCGTGATGTGAACCACTGGCAAGTGACGATGCCAAAGGAAGGCATCCGATAAGTCTCATAAGATATATAGATTTATGATAATTAAGACTGCGCTAACAGATGAGAATCCTAGTCATTGGCCAAGCAGCATTTGAATCTAATACAAGTTTCTGTGTATTAATTTGGGCCCTAACTCTGGAGGGCGGCTGGCGAAAAGCTCATATGGCAGTGGGGTTAGGTGGCTTTTGGCATTAAGATTTATCATAACAATAACCATCTGTAACTCCACTTCCAGAAGACCATTTTCTGGCCTCCATGGGCACTAGTCACACCTATGGTGTTCATCCATAATGTAGTCAAAGTATTCATATACACAAAATAAAAACTACAATTTAAAAGTATCAGATCTTGGCCGGGCGTTGGTGGCACACGCCTTTAATCCCAGCACTCTGGAGGCAGAGGCAGGCGGATCTCTGTGAGTTCAAGGCCAGCCTGGTCTCCAGAGCAAGTGCCAGGATAGGCTCAAAAGTTACACAGAGAAACCCTGTGTCAAAAACCAAAAAAAAAAAAAAAAAAAGTATCAAATCTAAACACAAAGGTTTAACTATAATTTTAATGTTTTTCTTCCCTCTCTTAATAAATATTTGTCCCATATAAGTCTGTCATCAATCTCATTATCAGGGGAGGGTATTTATATGCCACCCGATAGCCCTCACCCAGCAGCTGGTGGAAGTAGAAGCAGACATCCACAACTAATCATTGAGATGAACTGGAATCCATTTACTGAGAAGGACAAGTGAAGAGCAAAGGTGTCCAGACCAGGCTGGTGAAACCCACAGAAACAGCTGACCTGAACATCCAGGAATTCTTGGTCCCCAGACTGATAGCTGAGATACCACCATGGGACTGATCCAGACCCCAGGAACATGGGTTTCAGTGAGGAGACCTCCTCTAGTAGTTCAGTACTTATCCCTAGCATAGGTGTGGACTTTGGGAGCCCACTCCACATAGAGGAATACTCCCTGAGCCAAGACACACAGGGGTGGGCCTAGGCCCTATCCCAAAGGATAGCATAGACTCTAATGACACCTTATGAAAGGCCTTACCATCCAGGGGGAACAGAAAGGATATGTGATAGATAGGGGGGTGTTGGTAGAGGATGGGAGGGAGAGAGAACTAGGATTATCATGTAAAACAATCTTGTTTCTAATTCAAATAAAAATAAATATTTGTCTCCTTCCAACATAATTTTGGTCCAGTTAGTTATGTTTTCTGGGCTACGTGTGTCCTAAGCCTTGCTAGAGAGATTTGTGTGCTCTCTGATACCCTAATATTCTGGGATACATGATGTGCACCTTACAATTCCCCTGTCTGTAGACTACCTTGTCCCAAGCTATGCCTTGCCCACGTTAAAAATTCTGTAACTTTCATTGTCTTACAAATGCTATAACATTCACAGATCAATAAAATCCTTTCCCTGAAAGGATGTAAAACGTACAAAAATAGCTTACTAAATACAAATGACTTCTTTAAATGATCAAACAATGAGTAAATGGTAGGTATGAGTCTGGTTTGAGGGAGGTATTGGGCGAGAGAGTGCAGGATGTCACTGACAAGGGTGGTGATGAGAGCAATAACAAACAGGGGGTGGAGAGGCCTATGTGTGTGATCAGAGATGCTAGTGAGGCTTCTTCATACTGGAGATTATTTTTCTTGTAGGAGCACAAATGTGAAGATGAAGAAATGGGGATGGTTGCGTGCAGGGGCTCTTCCGTTGTCACCACGTCTCTGAGATTTACTAGCCATGCAGACGTGTAATGAGGTGCTTTGTATGCACTATGCATGAGAAGGAAAATCAGCTCACCAAATGACTTCTTTTTCGATAATGACTTACAGTCAGGGGGCAGGGCAGTTTTGTGAATTTGAAGGAACATAAGGATGCTGGAAGAAGCACTATGTATCCAGGGAACCAAACAGAAAACTAGGAGGAAAAAATAGGAGAGTTTTTGAAGTGTGTGCCCTCAATGTCACCCTAGAGCAAATAAGGAAAAGGAAGAAATATATTATAAAGTCTGTGACATCAGAAGGATGAGCAAAGCAATTTTCTAGTTATAGTTCAAAAATCATTAAAGTCTGATGCTTAATAGGTATGTGAAACGAGGAATGGAAGCAAATGTCAAGGTCCTTTAAACGAGCTTGAGGATTACAAAACAAATCAAAGGTCTGGCAGCTTCTCAGACACTTGCCGGCTGGAGAATTCACAGAGCAACAAGGCACATGGTGTTTCTCCCTTTTATTTTCTTTGAATAGAGCCAAATTTGCATAGGAGAGATTATGTGTGTTCAGCAGCAATATAGCCAGATGGGACCTTTAAAACTTTACCTATTTTTTTTAATCAAATGAAGATATTTTACAATGATACTTTCAATGGATTTTAATGAGGATATATACATATATATGTATGTAAATGTGTGTGTGTGCATGCACACGCGCAAAGAAAAATCCAAAATTAAAATAAAAATAGCCACAATTGTAAGAGTCATAAATCCTACAAGATTGAGTCCATGAGACAAACTTTGTGTCTTACAATTTTGCTGTAAATATTACAAAGCATAGGATGTCTTTGAGTGTTTCTGACTTGTGATGTATTTTGCATATATGAAATGAATGAAGAAGTTGTAAAACTAGTAAATGAAGGAAAATTAACTTTAGTCTTTAAAAGATGATGTAGAGATAAAAATGTGCATTCCAGTCATCTGGTGAGGGGAAATGATTTTAATTTGAGTGACATTTCTAAAAAAGTGTAAGCTTTAATTTTACAGCACTGTAAGAGATCCTTTTATTCATCACACACAAAACTATGACACTATTGTTTCATTCGCTTAAAGCAATAATGTAAATTACAAATGAAAACATGGTTCTAATTTCAGGCAAAAATAGATGCACTTAGCTTTTAAGTGGCATATTTTGCTTTTAAACTTAACTGTGGATTGCATTTCTGAAATCAACCTTTTGTATGAGGTAAAAACTGAGAAAGTTTGAACTTTTTCACGGTTTGGAAGGTAGACATGAAAGAACAGTCATTATCTTAAGAAAGACATTGTGTTTTTTGGATGTAATGTGGACAGTTACACAAATGCCTATCAGGTTGTGATTTGACTTTTTTTCCTGGGGTTCATGGTTCAACTATTATCCAACATGGAAGCACATTTAGTACCAGATTCATAGCTCCTGGTGAGATGAAAATTACATTTCTACTATAGAAAACTTGCCACTTCTCTCATGGATCCACTCTTGTGTTTGGAAGAGTTTGACTCAATGAAGTGATTGATGAATTAAAACCTCTATCTCACACAGCTAGTCTACTTTTGCCCACAAATATACATAATAAAACAATGTGGTCAATTTGCTTTACCTGTGTTTGTGTAGCACACATAGGTGACTACTGTGCAGATAGTTTTTATTCTATTTTTAATTTCTTCATTTCAAATTACCTTTGGATTTCCAATCAGTCAGGGTGAAAATGCTCCTAGTGCTACTTCTATTCATCTGGCTTATATCTTGGCATACCCTTTAACATATAGTTGGATGTTTAGTCACCATTTGTCATGAATAATTGACAGAGGTAAGCATTGCTTCAGAGAATTCGAGTCAGACAGCAAACCAAGCTACCTGCATGAACTGGAGCCCACTCCTCATCTTCCCCAAAGAACAAAGTAAATATTTCATCAGGAGTCACTAGATTCTCAGTTGTGGATCTAAACACTTGATTTTTTATTTCATTTTACAGATGAACTGTTTTGTCTCCAAGGAGATAGAGACAGAGAGATGAGAGAGAGAGAGAGAGAGAGAGAGAGAGAGAGAGAGAGAGAGAGAGAGAGAGAGCTCAGAGATACATAATCATCTTAAATTTTGTTGATTTGGTTGTTCAAATTTGTCACATGGAGCAGTCCTTGAACTATATGAATGTTCCAGCCTTCAGTGTGATAAATTGTGTATGGGCTTACAATACAGAGCGAACTTCAACAGTGTGTAAACTGGAGCATTGTTATTGACAGGATTTGCTCTCATCTAAGCAGAGACTTGTTCTATTATCGCAACATCAGGAGGACTGACATTTGTATCCTGGGTGGTAAAAGTACCATCATCGATTTTTCAGCTGTGACAGAATCCCCACTCCTAGACTTGAAGTATCCTTGAGAATTTTTGGAAAAGAGGTCATAGATTTTTTTGCCCCCCCCCAATGATAAAAATTGTATTTTATTATAGTTGTAGAATGATGAGATGAATGAAAATTTTCTCAGGTATGACTACAAATTCTAATAAATTGCAACTTTTCCTGGCATTTAGAGAATTTGAAAATATGTGTGGTGGAGTTGTGTTTCTCTTCTGCCAGAAAGTGACACACAAGTGTTTGTGTGCTTTTCACGGCTCCTCCCAGTTTTATAAACTCATCTCATCTGGAAATGTTTGGCACACATTACAAAATACTTGTTCTTCCAAGATTTCCCACATCCTAAGTAATTTGTTTTTCCTCTGAATTCTCAAAGGAATTATTTTAATTTGTTTCATTTTCTAACACACTTTGTTTAAATTTATGGATGAATTAAAAAATTTATTTGTGCTTGATGGAATGGTCTGAATGAAGTATGTGCACCAAAATGTACACAAGAATGATTAATCCTAACTAACATGCATAATACCTCACAGTTTTTCTTTTTTTTAAGTAAGGAAGGCTTCATTTCAATTCTCTTCCCATTTTTAAAGAATATAGTATGTTATTAACTGTAGTTACTAGGAAAATAATCCTTTGAATGGATTTCCTTTATTTGAATTTTTGTATTAATTGAGCAACATCTGACTCCTTCCAATTGACCAACCTCTCAGTGCTTGATGACAGCCTTGAAATTTTGCATTTCCATGTGACTCCACTTGTAGTCCAGGCAGTTTGTGTTTGGCTGGCCTATTTAACTTTGCACAAAGCCTCCTGTGTTATATTATACTGACAGAGATGGCAGGTGAATCCTACTGGTTTATATTCTTTTTTTATTATCATATATTTACTCTTTTCCTACATATTTGATTTTATGTAAGGCAGAAGATTAATGTATAGTATCTCAAAGTCACTATACTAACTGAAGGATCTAAAGTAAGTATAAGGAGAACACATAATTTTACTACATTATTTTAGTTTGATTTCATAGGCTAAAATTTCCTTCCATACTTGGAAGAAATTAAATCTGTGAGGTAAATAGCCAACAGGAAATTATGTTTAACATCATTATTTGGTATCCATTTAAAAGATAAGCTATTTCATAATATTTGCAAAATTACATAAATTCATGGAAAAATATATTTTAGCATAGTTTCTTGTGTAATAGAATTTTCATATACTTAATTGTTGCTACTACCATAGGGGAATGGAAGAAACTATTTCATAATTTTGAAGGAGATTTTAATCTGTAATAAAACCTGAGTTATTTCATAGATAATTTTAGAAAATAATACATATATTACTTAGTTTTCAATATGAAAAAAGACACTGATAGAAGTGTCTGTTAACAGATGAAAATATATATATACCCCCGACATATATATATATATTATATATATATATATATATGTATATATATATATATGATTAAAAATAAATGCATGATTAAATGACTCAGAAATAATGGTGGGTACATGAAGTAGAAGGAGAGAGGTTAATTTAAAGTTGAGAGATTAGAAAATAGGGACTTGTGAGTAGACTCAGTATGTAAAGTAGAGGCACAAGGACCTGAGTTTGATGTCCATAGCTCATGTATAAACAGCAGAAAGTACCAGCTAATGTCTGAAGTCCTACTGGTTAGGAGATGGGTAAAGCCAGGTCCTTGGCTCCCTAGTCAGAAATACTGGTTGTCTTGTTGAGTTCTAAGCTAGTCTCAAAATAAAGATGAATGGCAGCTGGGGAATGCCACCTGAGAATTTCCCCTGGTCTTCACATATGTGCACACACACATGTGTACCCATAAACATAGTCACACATAAGAAACTAAAACAGCAAAATGACACTGTCCAAAACCTAATGGAAACACTAGAAAGTCTGCCAAATTGGAATTAATCCAGGAACATGAGAGAGAATGTATCAGAAGCATTCAGAAAATGAATAATTCAGTTTTAGTGAATTTTTGCACATGTGGGATTCAATATTTGAGTAATAGAAAAATAGAGGGGAAAATATGTTCTTAGGCTTATAGTTTTACTCAGTGGTCAACTGGCTCTGTTTCTTGGGAGTATGTAGTGAGGGAGAACATGGTGAAAACAGGAACTTGTAACTGATGGGCCAGGAAGCAAGATGGTAGAGGTAGGGACAGACATACAGTCAAAGTAAAACTCAGGTCAAAGTTATTCTCTGCGAATCAAATGCTTAAAAAATTGCAGGAACCAAACTCTTGTTATGTAATTGTGATCTTCAGCCTTTTACATCTGTATCATTTCTCCAGTCCTGTACAAGAAAGCTACTACAGAAAACCAAGAAAGCTACTACAGGTCAAAACACAGGAGAGTACGTGATTATGTGATACACCATCCCAACTGGTATAGCTACAGTGCACCTCCTACATCTAAGACTCAGAAGAACTTCAGAAAGATGTAAGAACCACAGGACTAGGATACCTGCTACCAATAGAGTCTTCTAAACATGGCAGGAATGCTGTACCCATATGACCTCAATGATATGGTCTCCTAAACAAAATGACACAATGGAGGAAATTTCATAAGAACACACATCTGAATGAAAAGCTCCAAGAAACTAATGGCTGCTGAGAGATGGTGAGTTGATTTTCTCCTGCTTTGAGGCCCACAGTGCTCAACCTAAGGGGTCAGCCTTAAACACAGGTATATGAGAAGAAAGATAAATGGACTCACTGGAATGTTTTTTGTTTGTTTGTTTGCCTTTGGTGTGCACTGTGGTAAGAATAAGTATAAGAGAAGAAGTCTTGAAATTGAGATGGATTGTAAAAACAGATGAAGGGGGACCACAAGAGGTGGGAATGATGGAACTTTCAGTACTTGTATATGATATTATTAAAAATAAGAATTTAAATTTAAAAATGATACCTTCAGCAAATGACACATTGCTTTCAAAGGAATCAGATTTAGTATCCACTGAGAGAAGGAATCAGAATAAGCTAGAAAATATCTAAATGATAGTTCTAAAAACTAAAACTAACACCTAAAATTTCTATACCCATATTAAATTTTTAACTACCTAAAATAACTTTCAGTTAAACAAAACTTTGGTAACTGAACACCAAAAGACATCTAATAAAGAAATAGCTAACAAAAATAGAAAGTGGTCACAAGCAGAAATACTCAAAGAAGTACTGGGAAGAGTGAATAATACAAAACACAACTGTAAAAAGAATTCTTAATTGGTCTAGACAATAAAAGGCTGGAGTCATATATACAGGGAAATGCTGAGATATCAGAGAGAAGGAACAAGCCACAGCACACCTTACCTCCTAAGCATTTGTACAGAGAAGAGAGCGATTTCCTGTTTGTCCCTGCTTATATTCTAATTCTGCCCAGCTAATTCATTTCCTGCCTGTCTGTATAGACCTACAGACGTCAATGGTTATCTAAAGGCAGTTTCTGCCCAGCTACAACACTTCCTGGGATCACATGATGACTCCTCTGTGCCTACACTTCCCAGAATCCTCCTTGTCTTCTAGGCCTATCTATCATCCTGCCTGGTAAATCCGTGTTTATTCATCAACGAATAAAAAAAAAAACATATACACAGAAGAACATTCTCCATCACACAACACATGCATACAATTTAAAATAGCAAACAGGAAAATGTAACAGTGTTACTTTCTGGATTACATTATGTAAGTTACCACAAGGAGCATCTATACTGCTATGAATGGTGAGACAAACTTTCTGTGTTTTGGAGTAGTATAAGTAAAGTAATAAGAATAAATATTTAATTTTATTATACTTATTTTTAAATAAGTCAATGATGTGTTGGAACATCTCTAGGACTAATACAAGAAAAATAAAAAGTAATCAAGTAATTTCATAGTCACAGAAAAGTAAATAAATATATTTCATTGTATTCAAAGAAAGTTTACAGGGAAAAAGGAAATGCAAAGCCTTCATATAAAATTATAAGATGTTGTATGTAAATTAAATTATAATTTGTTAAATTCTAGATATAAGTCATTTTGATGGCATTAAAGAGTAGAACTACATGCACCTTATAAAATAAATATTTTTAAAATAAAGAAATAGCAAGATAAATAAATGAAAACAAGTTTTATCAGGTGATTTCTCAAAAGAAATAATTAAAACTACATTTATTGGAAGAGAAAGCCAAATAATGCAATAATATGTAGACCTAATTGGAGAACCTATTAAAGCAAAGGAAATAATTTACTAAGCTCTAAGTGTGTCATCATCCAAGATATGACTTCAATATATCCTAAGAAGCAATTTAAAAAGTGAAATAAGCATATCTTACCTCATATTAGGATATGCTAAAACACCATTCTTATATTAACACTGACAAAATCAGCATTCTGGAAACAAAGAAACAAACATATGTTGCATATACAAATATTGCTAAAATACATGCGATTTTCCAAGTGCATGTGAAGCAATTACCAAAATTGTCCATATACTCAGAAAATCACAACAAATATGAAATGAATGAAATGATACGAATTATGGGCAAAGACCATGTTGATTTTTACTAGAATAAATAGAAAACAGCTACAGAAACTCCCTGGAAAACTTGATAGAGGTGCAAATTATTCATAACTCTAAGATGAATTTAAAGCCCAAACTATAAACTATTTGAATTGAATATAAATGATGAAGCACCATATGAAAACCTATGAGATGTAGATAAAATAGAGACCTAAGGTAAACTTATAGCCTTAGAGCTAGAAAAGCAGTCTCATTCCATATACAGGGAAAATGAAAGCAATAACATAATAAATGCAAGAGAATAATTAAAAATCCAACTATAAAGTAAGGTAAGTAACAGAGTTTAAGTTAGCTCTTTAAAAAGTTAGTGTATTCTAATGAACTTTAAGTCAAAAGGAGTAATAAAAGGCCGTAATTACTAATACTAATAGTTAAATATTTAGTAGTTTTTAATTGTCATCCAAATGCATAAGAAAATATTGCCAATAAGTATGCCAAAAAAGCTGACAATTACTTATACTTAAAGGAGTAACATAATATAAGGCAAAATATGATAACTCCAAAATAATTTCCTTGTTAAATATCTTCCCTGACTCTAACATTTATATGTATTTCTTTCATTATTTTAGTAAAGACAGTTTCCATCTGCCACAAACTCCTTTAGTTGTCAGAACAGAGTCCTGGCCATGACTTCTTCTCTGTTGTTGACAGAGAGCTGAGCATGGTGACTCACATCTGGAATCCCAGTACTTAAGGGGCTAAAGTTGGAGGATCAGGAGTTCATGATCATGTTCTGAAACATCAAATGTTCAAGATCAATCTGGGCTACATGAAAATCTCTAAATTAAACCAGTCTATTGTCAATCAATCAATCAATCAATCAATCAATCAATGAGCAGTTGTTTGATATTACCAAGCATGTAAGAAATAGTGGAGACTCTGAAGTGGAAATATGAGGAAGTTTTTCAGGGATCTGGAGAGTGAAAACTATTTGAAGAATGCATGATCATGCATAGAAATTTCTAATGTGTAATCAAACTCATAAATAACTATTTATTAAGTGTCTTAAATCCAAATCAATCTACACAAAGTAAATCATGTTTATCTAGGCCAGCTACAAATGGGAAGTGGAATAATGTGGTGTTTCAAACAATGTTAAAAAAATCAAATACCTCTAAATGTGTCTGATGAAAATATTGCAACATGGTTCTATATAACTTAAATTTATCTAAGTGGTTAAGAGCACATACTGCAATTACATAGAACATGAGTTTGGATTCCAATCTTCTTGTTAGGTGGCACATACCACCTATAATTCTAGATTCAGGGGATCTTTCATCCATGGACATGTATATATGAACATACAAACATAAATTAAAAAAAATAATAAAACAAAGTTATTGAAAAGGAGGGTTGTAAAACATCAATACATTGGAAAACATTACTTTAAGTATTTTAGTCATACATTAATATGTATTCATATAGCTCCCTTTTTATTAAATAAACAAGTTCATTAGGAAGGAATAAATTTTAAAATATTGTAATTAAGAAATATTTATAAGAATTTTATAAGATTTCAAAAAACCCAGCTAATTTACTAGGAGAAAATATAGTCATAATATTTAAAATATACTTTTATTACTTCTCTGTGAATTTCGTAAAATATATTTTCATCACATTTACCACCAATCTAAGATCTATTCTCCCTCCCTTTTGCTCTCAATTTTGTTCCATTATCTTTTTCTCCTCTCTGCCTCTGTCTCTATCAATTTCCCAATTTTATGTTTTTTCTTATCTCTCTATGGTTTTCTTTCTTTCTTTGTTAACCCACCTAATCTATTTTGTATTGCACAAATATCATTAGGTATGAGGCCTTCTATGGAGCATGGCCAACCTACTAGGACTCTCACCACTAAAGAATACTGATAATTCCTCTACCAGAAGTGACCAAATACCAATAGTTCCTCAGCTAAGTGAGGGCCTTCATACTCATCTTCTTCTCTTGCTGGAACTTTGTTTGCCTTGAGCCTGTGCATGTCTTGTGTATATTGTCAAAATCACCATAATCGATATGTACAGTTGCTTTATAATGTTTGGACAACACTGCTTCCTTGTAGTCAACCACCTCCTCGGGTGTTTCCAATATTTTCACCCCCCTTTCCACGAACATCACTGATCATGGTATGTGCATTATAGGTGTGACATAAATGTCTCATTTGGAGTTGAGTCTACCACAGTCTATTATTCTCAACACATTGACTAAGTAGTAGTAGGTTTCTACATTATCTGATATCTACTACAAGGAGATTCTCTCATGATGTCTGAGAGATACTCTTGATCTATAGATATAACAATATTATGCCAATTCAGTATCAGTATTCTCTAGGTCCTCTGACTTGTCCAGCCACAGATTCTTAGCTCACATTGAAGTGCTTTGTATGAGCGTCATTGCAGTGACTGGGTTTAAGTTCAATAAAATGTGTTTAGTTGGGAGCTACCATGTGGTTTCTGGGAATTGAACTCAGGACCTCTGGAAGAGCAGCCAGTGTTCTTAAATGCTGAGCCCACAGGGGAGGGGGGTGGAGAAAAAGGAGTTGGAAATGGAAGAAGGGGAGGGAGGAGGAGATCAAGAGGACTGAGACAGTGGAGGAATAGAGGAGGGCAAGAAAGTAGATGCCTTGATAGATGGAGACAATACAGGTATGCAGAGAGGTCTGGCACAGAGGAAATGTTAGGGGATCCACAGGAATTACCCCACCTTAGAATCCAGGCAGTGATGGAGAAGATGCCATTGATGCCCTTCCCCTATAATGAGATTGATGTCTATCTTGGTTACCATTCCTAGATCCTTCATGCAGTTGCTGTTCAAAGCAGAAACAGGCACCCACAGCTAAGCACTGAACCATACTCATAAAATCAAGTTGTGGAGAGGGAGGAGGGATGAGCAAAGGAGCCAAGACAGTGCTGCAGAAACCCGAAGAAGCAGTTGACCTGAAGTAGTGAGAGCATGGAGACCCTAGTCATAAAGCTGGGGAAACAGCATTGGACGAACCAAGCCCTCTGAATGTGGGTGCCAGCTTAGGAGGCCATGACAGTCTATGGGACCTCTAACAGATGAGTCAGTCTTTAACCCTAGAGAACAAATGGACTTTGGGAGCCATGGATTGATACTATTGCAGCCCAGATACAGCAAGGAGGGCCTAGGCCCTACCCCAAATGATATGACAGACTTTGAAGGTCCCTCCTGGAGAGCTTCACTATCTCTGGTGAGGAGTTGGCAGATGGGTTGTGGAGGTGGTGGGGAACATGGGAGGATGAGAGGGCGAGGGAATGGGGTGATAGATGTGTAAATATGAGTAGTAATTAAAGAATTTTTAAAAATGGAGATTTTTATTGGAGTACCAGTACACAGATACTTCAGTTCATTCACAATTAAAATTTTATTATATTTAAAAAATGGGTTTAGTTGATCCTATGATATCTATGCTACTATCACACAAGTAAGCATGTTTTGCTAGGAAAGTCATTGTTGATTGATGACTACATTTCAACCAGTAATGTGCAAAATGCCTGCCAGCACTAAGAAATCTAGCTAGTAAAGATGATGCTTAAATTAAAGAACATATCAGAAAATGGAAAGAACTTATGTGCTCTTGGATTGGTAAAATTAATATTGACCAAATATCCATAAAACCAAAACAATTTACAGATTAAATATAAACCCCACCAAAAGCACAATGTAATTCTTCAGGAATAGGAGAAATTTCAGATGGAAACACACACACACACACACACACAGGCATGCACTGAGGTAGCCAAAACATTCCTAAAAAGTAAATAACTGCTAAAGCTATAGTAATAAAATCAGATCATTGTATGTGAGTTATAGGAGTGATACAGATGTCTCATTTACAGTTGAGCATAGCACAATCTATTGTTTTCAACAGAAAAACATTTGTTAACAGAGAAGCACAAAAATACATAATAGAGAAAAGACAGTTCCAGTCCCAGGCTCCTTCCTTCTGCTTTGTGTGTGTGTGTGTGTGTGTGTGTGTGTGTGTGGTGTGTGTGTGTGTGTGTGTGTGTGTGTGTCGGTGTCTGGTCAAGGGAGGCTGGAATTGTCTATATGGATCTATTAAATGATACCCTCACTTCTAACAATATAGACTAATATTGTATATTCTTTATAATTTTATAAATGCATTGCTCCATTCATTTGACACTGACTTATCTTGTTCAATATTATGTGAGTTTCACCTATGTGGCTGCAAATAACCGAGGAAGTATTAATGTGACAAACTAGACATTTTTCTGGTATGTACTCTTGGATTTCTAGAATGGTCTCCATCCAACAATAATATGTTTTATTGCCCTTTTACATTGGCATAAGGATGTTTTCATACAAGTACACAATGTAGTTTAAGTCTAATCTTTGCATACTCCCCTTTTCATCCTTATTTTCTCCTCCCACCTTGTTCTTGACTTCTCACTTTTCTTAGACAGATCTACTTTTAATTTCATGTGATAGACTCCATACATGATTTATATATTTATATAAAATCTAGCATAATTATGTGAGAGAAAACACATGATATTTATATTTAATCTAATTGAATTTGCCTAATATGATAATCTCCACTTGTTTCCATTTTCCTGAAAGCAACATAATTTCATTCTTCTCTATAGCCAAATAAAATCTCATTGCATATATGAACTTCATTTTCTTTATCCATTCTTTGTTGACAGATAGATAATTTGATTCCACAACTGAGTTATTGTAACTAGTGCTATAATAAATACAATGACCATTGTATAAACAAATTGTTTCTCAAGTCTTGGAAAGATGTTTTTTGAAGAAGAAATAATTTATGAAATTGTGGTTTTAGAGTACTGGGATATAAAGTTATCCCTTGAAAAATGACAGTCTGTTAAGTTAATTTAAGTCTGCTATTAATTTATTTATTATGAATTGTTGTTTTGCCTGTGTAAGCAAGTTGGATCCCCCAGTACTGTAATTACAGACAGTTGTTGCAAGTGGCTATGTGGGTGCTGGGAATTGAACCCACATCATCTGGAAGAAGAAGTCAGTGTTCTTAACCAGCCATAAATATAACTTTTAATTTTTTTTCAAGACAGGGTTTCACTGTGGCTTAGAAGCCTATCAAGGCACTCGCTCTGTAGACCAGGCTGGCCTTGAACTCACAGAGATCTGCTTTTTTCTGCCTCCCGGGTGCTGGGATTAAAGGTGTGTGCTACCAATGCCTGGCTTCTGTATTTCTTAAAGGAATCTATGCCCTATAAAACACAAACAGAAATGTCTTAACCAGAAACTGCCATCGTATACATGCTCCAATATTTAGCTATGCTTTACTGACTCCATTAAGTTGAATTCAGTATAAGTGTAGTGTGGAGAGGGAAGGCATGATGGGAGACAGCAATAGGTAGGTGGTAAATTAACCAGAATAAGGTATGTGTTAAAATCTTTATGAAAATCTGGTGCACTGTAAGCTAATTAAAAATTTATAGTTATTCTTTTAGAACCTTTAAAAATTATACTCTGAATGGGTGAATAGTGCTTTTCCAGGAAGACACACATTATTAAACAGAAATCTTTATTAAGTTGTGGGATACCTTCCTACAAGTTATTGGTCAAGAAAGGCCCATAGGACAGAAAAATCAATCTGGAACTCACTAGAAAACTTTTTTCCTACAAGCTAGGTTTCACAGTGTTGAAAGATGCTATGTAGCTAACTGGGAGACAAAATCATCAATGTTACTTCCCAGCACTGGCCCATGCATAGTGCAATACTGACCTGCCAGGCAAGATATTTTCATTCTTGCAATAGTGACATGAATTATATGGTATAACTATCCACTTACTGATGGATTTAAGGTCATTTCACAAAAGAGACTTTGTTCCTGGAAAGTAAACCACCCCAAAGCTGGAAAGGTCAAGGACCAATGGGTAGAGCTTATTACAGTTGTTTGTGAAAGTGTCATAATGTTGAACTGTCTTCTAAATATGTTATGCTCATGACCACAGATAAGTGTTGCTTTCAACTTTGGTCAGAAAGTTTTCTTTAACATTGAGTAGCAATTAAAGCAAAGATGCTGAGAATAAGTAATGGTTAAGCAATTGGCACTAATTGGAATATCTGTATCAACTCTTCTGTCCAAATGGATGGAAAATATGATAACTGGATATGGAAAAGGAATACTGGAAAGTGCAGGTTCTGGGCCATTCCACCCATGAACGAACTCACAGCAGCTACAGTAATCTGCACGTGAAAAGCAAAAATTAAAGCCAGTTCTATCATAGATACGGAAGGAGAAGTGAGTGGAGGTAGACCCCACCCTTTGCTGAGGAGGCAGCTGATTTCGTCTGGGGAAGGAATAGTCAATTTTCTTCAAGGGTGTAGTGCCTGTTTGGTTGCCATGTTCCAGTGAATAGCCCTACACTCATGGACACATGAACAGTTTTAATTAGACTCCGTGTGTTTTTAAAGAAAATAAAAAGAAGACATGAAAATGGCATGAGTCATATTTGAGAAGTGTGTCTATGGGGGTGGCAAGGAGGTTCATGCTGAAGATATACTCTATATGGGTATGAAGTTGTCAGAGAATAGCTAAACATTTTTTACACCCATTATGAATAATCTTGGGAAAGCCAATTCCTATTGGCATTTAATATTTTTTTTACATAAACACTAACTTTGTGTGCAGATTTGAGTTTAGTGCCTTGTGGGTGTCCCTGGTATTAGAATGTCCAAGGAAGGCTTCTGACAGACTTAAAGGCAGCAAAATATTTTCTTTCACTTGTGCTACTTCACTTTCTTTAGAAAAGTTTATGATGAAGAAATGAAATTAAATTATGCATGCTTTGTTTATAATTTCTGCCACCATGTGGGGGGGGATAAAAATTACCCTAGGAATGTCTGAAGTACTCTCGTGACTTTTTTACTTGATAACTTTATTGACCATGTACCACCTGCTTCAGTTTCCTCAGTGGTACTGAAAAATCAAAGGCACCATACAGAAAGTAACTGTGCACAAGTCCCGGCCTTAGATAAAGCGACTCACATATACATACACTTTCAGTAACCATGTTAAAGATTATGTCCTTAAGCAGAGTGAAGTGGCAAAAAAACCCAAGAGTTTATATTAGGAGAATATGGGAATCTACTGACAAACTCAAGGGTGTTTTGTCCTTACAGAAAAAAGACAGTTATTAATTCACTTAAGTTATTATAAATTTTATCCATGTATATATACTTAATGATATCTTAGTTACCTTACCTTGGTATACTTACTATTTGTAACTCTTAACGAGAAGTTTTATTCCTAGACTGATATGGTTCTTGTCAAATATTTTTGAGGCTGTTCCTTCACATAGCTTCTCCTATCTATGACCTAAAACTAATGTTCAGGTCAGTGTGAGCAAACTGAGTACACCGTTTAGATGTTAGGGGAAAGAGAAAATCAGAATGGAAAGTGTCTCTTTCCAGCATGTTTAGAAAGGCAACGGATTTGCCAAGTGTCTGCTGTGCAGAGTCAGAGCTTCCCAGACGTGCAAACCAGGGTGCTGCTCAACGAGGGTCTCCAGGAGTTCTATTCAGTGTGACTGTCTCCTATGGGCTTCTTTCTTTGAAACCTGACAGTGATATTGGCTGATGATCACTGCAACTCTCCTCATGCTTTGGGAAGCTTTGTTTCCACCCCGCCCCTCTGCCCTTGAGTCTAAAGATCAATTTGAAATGCTGCTGCAGTCCTTCTTCACTGGGAGCCTATGGGATATTGAGGCTCCCAGGCATGTGGTCGACAGCCTAAGGGGTTTGGTGTGCACTGGTGCTGGCCAGAGTGGTGAGCAGCTTGCCTTGGCCCTTGCTGGTAGCATGTTAATTCAGGCTTAGTTATGCTAAACCTCCAAGGCCTGCCCTTTAAAAAATTAAATTGGCTGAACATAAATTATACTGAGTTTTTTCCTAAAGCCTTGCCACAGCTGTGAGAAAAGCTAAGCACAGATCAGTACGCTATGCCTTAGGAGCTGCCCTTGGCCCTGGTGAAGTAGAACCTTTGTTTATAACATGTTTGTCTCTGTGGTGTGTCAAACTGCTGTCATGGTGAAGGTCCATCTTCTGAATAATATTTCAGGGTTTTCGCTACCCTGTCTTGGGGAAACATCAGGAAATATCACTAAATTGGTTTACAACAACAGTGCTGGCCCAATCTTGTGCTTTAAAATAATCCAGTTGTTGATAGGCTTGAATAGAATACTTATTGCTTGAATGTCTCACTATGTATGGTTGAATGCTAACAACTTAACATATCAAGTTGAAACATGGAATTATCATTTTCAGATTTTTTTTATTTGTAAAACTGACATTTTGTAATGCACCTTCCTAACAGCTTCAGTTTATTATTATATTTAATTTTATTTTCAAATTATGTGCATGTATGTGTGTGAGCATGTGTGTATGAATTAATGGATGTGTGTGTGTGTGTGTGTGTGTGTGTGTGTGTGTGTGTGTGTGTGCCCCTATGTGTTGGTGTGCACATAAGTATAGATGCCTTCTAGAGCTAGAATTACAAGCACCTAACGTAGGTACTCTGAACCAAACCCGGGTCCTCTGCAAGACCAGTTTCCAGTTTGCATTCTTAACTACTATGTCATTGCTTCAGCACCTTTTATTAATTAAAAACATATATATATATATATATATATTATATATATATATATATACATATCGATGGTGGAAGGCAGGATACAGAATGCATGTGGATTTATGAGGACAATTCTCAACCTGTGGATCATGACTTCTCTGGGAATCGCAAATCAGATAACCTACATATCAGATATTTACATTATGATTCTCACCAGTAGCAAAATCATAGCTAGGAAGAATCAATGAAAGACTTTTATGGTTGGGGGTCACCACAACATGAAGAACTGTGTTAAAGCGTTGATATGCCTCTGGGAGAATCAGGTCCTCAGGGTTGGAAGGCTTTAATTCTGAGCCCAGGTTTAATTGCAAGCCCAGGTTTGATTGTTAAAATCACTTAAACCATCCCATTTCCTCAGTCTAGATATTTTAATCACTAAAATATCAAGGGGAGCATGGATAGGGAGAATAGTATATCATCTTGAATTCCCTTTATTCTTAGTGCTTTCAGCTGTATTTACTAATTTCTTTCTCTCTTTTTATAATTAAAGCAAGCTATTTTATTTGTGTACATAGGCTACCTCTCCCTAATCATGGGATTCAAGAGATCAGCATTGGACATGGCTAAGATAAGGGATTTTATACTTCAGGGGTTTCCAAATGGGGGATTTGGCAAGAAAATATTTGGGGTTACATAGGCATAACCAGTTGGTTATAACAACCTTTTGAAACAAAGACATGGTTGCAAGGTGGTTGTAATATGACCATCATAACAAGATGGCAATTACAAGGTGGTTGTAACTACAGGTGGTCGTAATAGCCTTTGAAATAAAGGCATGGTCACCATTTCCTAGAACAGGTAGTATAGAACAAATTGTAGTTAATGTTATAGATAAGGCACAGCCTAATCCTTGAGAAATAGATTTAATCATAAATAGGAATGAATCTGTTTTGTCTTTATTAGAAGGTTTCTTTCAAACCTAAGATGGAGACAGGCTGGTTTATCAACTGTGCTCACATAGTCTCACCTCTGTTTCCATGTCCCTCCATAGCCCACCACAGCCTGGCTTCTGCTTATGCTATAGAAATTATCTTCTCAAGATTACAAAAAGCTTCCACCTCACCAATACGAAGAACACCTTGAGCAGTGTGCTGTGTGAGAGTCAGCATTCAATCATTGTGACAAAGTGATGGTAGCTTCTGGCTTCTCACTTAGTCTTAGTCTCTGTTCTATTGCTGCAGAGAGACACCATGACCAAGGAAGTCTATGACTGGAAGCATTAAATTAAGTGTTTGCTTACAGTTTCAGAGGATTAGTTGATTTACAACCTGGTGGGAAACATGGTGTCATCAGGCAAGCATGGCATTAGAGCAGTAGCTGGGAGCTTACTGTACACAGCAAAAAGAGAGTCAGACTGGGTCTGGTATATGATTTTTGACACTTCAAAGCCTGATCCTAGTGGCACACCTCTCCTAACAAGGCCTTACCTCCTAGTTCTTCCAAAACTCTTCCTCAAACAAAGAGAGAGTATTCTAACATATAAGCCTATGGGTGCCATTCTTATTCGAGCAACTACACCCTTTTATTAAGGGTGTTTAAGTCAGAGTTTGCATTGGATAAGAAGATATAACTAGTTTGCTTTAAAGTTTTACTTGGACAGAACTTTGACAGTCTGTGGACATCCCTCTACAGAGCTCAGAAGTCAGACTAAATTTTGAACAATTAGCTCCAACAGAGACCTAGACTATATCAGTGCCAAAATATGCCAGAGGGTCAGAAAGAATATTCCTTTTCCTGACAGAATGGTCCTGAACATGGTATCTGATCTTTCTGTGCACTGTTTTGATCAGTGTTAAAGTGAAGTAAAATCCACCTATCTCACAGGACCAATTACAGGAAGTAAATATCAAATAGATCAGCGTTGGAGTTTGCACATTGTTCACAATTTGTCACTCCTAATTCTCATCTTTCTTTAGTACGTGTTACAAGGAGAAAATCATGTAGTTCTTAGTTTGATATCCTGTTGCTTTGCCACTATTTATAGGAGAAATTTAAGGGGGAGGATTACAAGAGGCTTTGTCTTCCACAATTTGTCAATAGTTTCCTCTTCACACCATGGTGTTCAAAGTAAGATACTAATTTTTTTCAATGCTCATAGCTTCCCAGAGAATTCTTCAAAAAGCCAGATGCAATAAGATGTGGTCTATGAGGAAGGAAAATGCCAAGATCACCTTAGAAGCACAAGTTCAAAATTCACAGATTATCCTTGACACTGCATATTCCATATATGGAAGCACTATTCATTATAATAATGAAAATATAAAGTTAGCATGATGTTAATAGCAGGTTGAAATGAAGTGTAAATTTGTGTTCATATGATTGTGGATATACACAACTTAATCTTTGCATGTCTTTCTTATAGATGAAAATAGGAAGATGGAGATATCTAAACCTGTGAGTTTTATTATAGGAGGGCTAAGATGAGGAAAGGCATTCTGCTAATATGTTTAGAATACTTTAGCCCTGCTCTGTGCTAATGT